>NC_134851.1:58007521-58307521 GCF_965363235.1 Mytilus galloprovincialis
AAATGTTTATCAAATTTATGACTTTCGTGAATTATTTCTTTACCAACATTGAATATTTGTATTAAATAACCAAATTTTATTATTTTAAGTTTTTTATATAGACTAGACCGTGGGTTTTCCCGTTTGAATGGTTTTACACTAGTCTAGTAATTTTAGAACCCTTTATAGCTTGCTGTTCAGTTTGAGCCAATGCTCCGTGTTGAAGGCCGTACATTGACCTATAATTATAATGGTTTACTTTTATAAATTGTTATTTGGATGGAGAGTTGTCTCATTGGCACTCACAACACATCTTCCTATATCTATAAAACAAAATTAGTCACATTGAGATTCAACCGAAGTGCAACAAATAGTTCCGATTATACAAGCAATAAATATCATACTAGATCATTTCGATATCATACTTCATGTACATGTAAATGTAGTATACAATTTTAATTGTGTCTGTTTTTTAAGAATCAAATTGAAATCTTATTTGCAAGAAAAGCTAGAGTCGTCGTAAGTATTGTACATTCCTTCCAAAAAATAACAGATAACAGATAACGAGTACCTTTGTGAAACTGCCATTCACCAGTACGTAAAGAGATGCCATATTTGTTGACATTAATTTCAATTCCATTTGTGCTCTTCACTTGAGATATGCTTTCTTGTAGAAGTCTTCGGACTAAACTGGTTTTACCAACCCCTTCTTGTCCGAGGACGACAAGTCGTATGTAATATAACTCCTCCGATTTGGTTTCTACTAGTCTTTTGTATAAATCTATGCCTTTTCTGCACTCACTAAACAACTTTTGTGGAGGCTGCAGATTAACCAATCTAGAAAAAGCTAATGATACACAAGTATAAAATTGAACTTAGATCTTTTCAAAGAGATATGCATTTTATATAAAGTATAACAAAGATATGTATCCTTGATTAAAATACAAACAAATGTTACTTAAGGACGTATACCTCTGAGAAGCCAAACATTTCTAGAAATAAACGTTTTTTCTTAACCTGATTTTTGGGTTTATAAGACTATAACCAAAACAATTGGTTAAAAAACATCATATGGCGGTGCACTTCTTTTTTTGCTACGGCCCTTTGAAAATGCCCAATTTTGATGATTTTCCCTTTTTCATCGATTTTTACCTATTTTTGGGCCCTAATCGGGGGAAAAAATGACATTTCCACAATTAAACTTTTCTTCATACTTTCTGTAAAGATGGAGTGGACCGATCTGAATAAATATTACTTACAAAAACAATAGGGAGGTGTTAATATAAGAAAGTTTTATCATATTTTGATGCTTTTTGGTGTAAAATTTTCCATGCTGTCAATTTTGTAATTTTGTAATTTTTTCTCAGATTTAAGAACAAAATGCATATAATTTCAACTTTTTTGTTATAAATGATTAAAAAAATACATATCTAAGAAATTTGAAAAGATCAAAATGATATGGGATGTACATGATTATTGTAAAATCATTTTTTGTATCCCTCACCAATTTCCTCAAAATTTTGGCTAAAAAAACTGACTTGATTTAAATTTAAAATATGATATACAGAGGGATTAGGTGAGGATTGTAGTCATACGATCGACGATTTAGAGAAAAAAAAATGACGACACGTACCTATTTGTTCATTCCGATCCTTTAATCTCCTGTTTTCAACTTCTAAATCATTTTCAGTCAAATCTGAAATTAAATGCATTGTAAAAGTAATCGATTTTAGAAATTATTTCATGATTTAAAATGCTATTTTGTTCGTTCTGTGTATAAAGTGATAATGTCACTAATCAACTGATACATGCATATCCTAATTAATCTGTAGAAAATGAATAGATATTGCCATAGTATAAACCAGTACTTTAAACGCGTGCGTGTTTCATAATACAAAATTATCACAAATGCCACTTGAAACAAACGGGTAAAAAACAAATGAAAAAAGAGGGTTAGGAACGATTATCCCTTTACCTGTTTCATGCAAATCGCTACAATATTGTTGTTATATTTCTCTTATAAATATCGATTGCATTCTGTTCTGGGGAAGATTTGTTCGGTTGCTTTTTATTTATGTCATTCAATGATACTTTGAGGCCGCAAATACAATATGCTAAATATCCAAAAAAAGCACATATGGTGTCGTGCAATCCTATTTAACGCCTGTAACTGCTTCTGTTGAAAGAAAAGAGCAACTTCGACCGCAAACAAATTCTAAATTTTCAGTAAAATTCATAAAAATAAAATGCTAAAAAATGCTCTACGTTCTTTAGAATATCTTGATTATGAAACATTATGTGCTTTTGTTAATTGTTCAGCAGAACTACTCAAATGTTAACCTTAATCCCCCAAGAACTGCACCTTGATATTGACTGCAATAACATATATCAATGTATTATTTTGCTGATGAATACAAGCAAAAGACATAGTAAAAGTCAGAAAATAGGGAAAACAAATCAAAGTTAAAAATACTATCATATAATGGTCTTTGTTCTGACGAAGTTTGTGTCTATGAATCGAAAAGATCCGTTGAGGGAAAACAACGTTAACTCTAGACTGTATCTAAATATTAGTAAACTGAATTCGTATCCAATTCAACATCTTTATTGATATATAAATAATGTCGGAATAAGGGATCTATCAGTGTAGCCTCTATGAATTCCGAGGCAGGCGGGTGAAAAGTTAATAAAATACCTGTGCCAGTAAGAATCTTCAAAATCTGTTGATATGCCCTTTCTTCATAATGTTTCTTTACAGTTATTCGACTGAATGATTTAAAAAATCTTAAATGTTCGGCAAGTATCGGCTTAACTTCTAAAACAATGAGCTTGAAATATTGATTCCCAAGTTGGATTTGTTTTCCTACTTCGATTGTAAATTTTGCCATGGCATCATTGAAGAAGGAATTGTCATACACTATGATTAAAGAACCTGTTAAACGCATTTGTCTTTCTATTTCATCTACAATTATTGACCCACTTTCCATATCTCTTAAGTCGCAGAAGAAGCTGTATCCGATGCACTCAAACCTGTCCAAAAATGAACGGAGAAATGCTAAAGATTCCGATGCACACACTGCTACGTAAGCCTGGTAAAAATACACCAATGAGTGTATATACTCGCAGGCATATTCTGAAAAAAAGAAATGTTGCATTAGAAACTTGAGCATTTTGTATATTACAACATCGAAACAAACTTAAAACAGGATAACAAATATACCGAACTCCGAGATTAACTAAAAAAGAGGAAGTTTATAAAAATTGATCAAATGCAACGTTAGACTATATCAACCAAAGGAATGAATGGAACACAACTGTAATATTTCTGACTTGGTACAGGCATTTTCCGACAAAAATGGTGTGTAAACCCTTATTTTATAACTAGTTAAACCTCCACTGCAATGATAGTTCCTCATAATTCCGTTATATTGACAAACATTGATGAGGACAAAAAAAAGACATGAAACTACAATTAGCTTGAAGTTTTGCTTTTTAAGGACTGAAAACCTGAGAGTTCAGTTTCTAGTTTCAAAGTTATTTACATCAACTACTTCCATAAATTATTAAAGTTTGTCTTCTTAAATTTAATCACTTTCACATAGTTGGGACTCTGAATGTACAGGTTACCAAATAAAGCAGTCACATCTTATATTGTCAGCTCTTTATCTGTTCCCCTACAATACATATTAAGAGGCAAAAGAAAGAATTAGTATTCTTTAATTACACAGTATAAGAAATTAACATTATTGATGCGTCTATAATAAATCTGCGTAAAGCAAGTTTGTTTGTAAAAAGGCAATATAATATAAATAACACATAGCTGAGAGCATGCAGAGGGTGGTGGAGAAGATTGTAAATCCGAGAAAACATTGTCAACTGAAGCTAAGGTTGACAGTTTCTTTGTGAGGGGTAAACAATCTTCTCTATCACCCTCTATATATATGGGTTATTCAATTCAATTTACATGTATTCTTTATCTTACAGATTAGACACGTAGCCTGGCTTAAATGCCCCAAAACTATAAAAACGTCATTTTAAAGAAAAGATGAAGACATATATAATTAACAATAGATACCTTTTGTAGGACCCCTCTTCAAATAGTCAAGTATTTCTGGCATTTTGCATGAAAAATCTGATGACAGTTCATATGTTTCATATTGTTTTAGATCTTCTGGAACCAAGCAATTATTCAAACGAAAGATGTAAGGTAGAAAGTATCCATGTCTGCTTGCAGAAGTATGTCGAACAATGTCTATACACCAATCTAACCAGTGATTTCTATAATCATTTTCGGATGAAATCCAAATGATGTAATACTCTGAATCGGTTACCTTTTTGGCAAGTGAATCCTGGATATCCCAATCAGGTGTAAAACATAAGTTATTGCAACAGTTATATCCCTCTTGTTTAAGTAAGTGAGTAAAAGTTAAAAACGACCGATCATCTTTACCAATATGTATGACGAAGAAATCAAATGGAAACAATTCCTGAAATGGCGCAGAGCAAAAAATGAACTAAGAGAACAATAACACGAATAAGGCACAATATACATTACAAGTTTCACTTATTGGCAAAACTTAAAAAAAGGTGTAAATCGGAAACAAAAAATATAAGTGATTTTTAAATATTCAAATGAAGAGTTTTTGCTGATTTTAGTTGTTTTGTCTTTCTAAATATTCCATTATATTATTAAAATCATCCCATGCGCATTATATCGGATATTTGTTTCCGTAAAAGTCTAAATAGGAACTTGGCTTTAATAGACACTCTATTCGGATGCTGTAACAGAGTCTGTTTGTAGTACACGCGTAAAACTTCGGAGCAAAATATGCAGCACGTGGTACATTCATACACAATACACGATACATATGTGTTATACACCTGACCGGGTTGAAAAGAAAGACATGTATTTGTGTGAGTTATGTTTCATATTTCCTTGCAATATATAACAAATTTGAATTATTATGTCTTATCTTCAGTTAAGGATGATGTAACTTAAAGCAATCATCAATCAATCAACCAATCAATCAATCAATCAATCAATCAATTCACCTTAAGTTAAACGATAAAGGCTTAGGATTTGCAGGTGATATTAAATCGGATTGTTCTTTTAACAATTGAAATATGAAATTTCATTGCGTTTGAATAAGGACACCTTTTGATTTAGAATATACGATTATTTTCGTATCGCAATTTCAAAAATAATATGTGGAGCATTCTTTTTTAAGGGCAAAAGGAGTTTTATTGTATTATGCAATTTAATCTGTTTACCTTTATCAGACAGCCGAAAGATGGCTTTGTTCAGATGCGTGAATTTGATCTCAAATATTTATTCTATTGCTTCATAGATATAAAAGTACACATGTT
This sequence comes from Mytilus galloprovincialis, assembly GCF_965363235.1. Taxonomy (NCBI): domain Eukaryota; kingdom Metazoa; phylum Mollusca; class Bivalvia; order Mytilida; family Mytilidae; genus Mytilus; species Mytilus galloprovincialis. The sequence continues at coordinate 58,012,868 of NC_134851.1, forward strand.
TATTCTTAAATCGCGCATGTTACTATTTCATAGTTAAAAGCAACACATCTTATGTTACTGCTTTAAAAAATGTACCCAGATGTTTTTACCTGAATTGTGCATATTTATATATAATGGTCATAACAATTATATATTATAACTGCTTTGAATAATGTACCCGGATGTTTTTACCTGTCACTTTGTGATAATACATTATTTCCAACCGTGTATTTTTACTTAGAAATTTGAGATGTTTCAGTCTTTAACACGTTAAATATAACTTCTATGAAGTAATTCAAAAGTGTTTAGTGTTAGAAGTGTGTGTTTACCTACCATTGCAATCTACTAATTGATCAGGTCAGGAATAATGATTAACCATACCCGCCACGTAGATGGGTTAGGTGTACGATCAGCGAACAATTACAAGTATAATATGTATCATGCACTGATGGTTTTGAATAAATGAAAATCCCCATTGAATTTGCTATTTTTAGGTATGATATCAGAAAAATAAAACCTATTAAAATTAAAACTAATCCACCGTTTACATATACAATTTCAATAGTTCACGTTTTTGTAAAGAACATGCATATAATATTCAATTATAACTAAAATGATGACACTGCAAAATTAATGTAATAAAAGTTAGAACAAAGAAATAAACTTATAGTATATCTTATAAATTATATTAGATTTGAGAGAACAAATATTTAAACATACATCTGTTATGTTACTATGTGATTCAATTTATTGCTGATTTGTATGAATTTTATCAGTCAAGAGGGCAGCTCTATAGAAGCGGAATAAGCACTCGAGTAGGGTAACATAAACATGTAATATTTTGGAAGAGGAACATAACCGTCTTCAAAAAAGAAAATTAACAATAGGGAACGAAATTCGTTCCGAATGTCGTCATTTTTGTTTAGAGTTTACTTTTCAAAACTGAAATATCTAAATGAAAAAGGACTGTTATCACGGTTCATATTTGGCTTATTCAAAGTCAGTTCATTGGGTAAATGATGCTAGTAAATTAGTTATCAAATGATGCAAACAAACAAAAAAGCAAATCAATCTTAATATTTTTTTTCTGAGAATGCGACAAAAAAAGAGAATTTTGTGGATGGACAAATCCAGGTAGTTTTTATTAATCTTGTAATTCACGATGCACTTTATTGAATCAAACAGATATTTTAGGTATCGACAGGCTTTTGCATTTAAATTCTGTGTATGATGCCTTAGTTGAAAGGGATACAATATTTTTGAAATGATGGTAAGGTAACTGTTATAAACAGACTCTATTTTAAAAGAGTAAAATCCATTTTATTCCTTTTTATGATCTTTTTCAATGTTTACTATAAATGAATACAGATTTCATTAAGAAATACACAACTTTTACAATATTCCATGTTTTTATTCTCATAATTGATAAAACTTACAATAAATGTTGGGGAAATTTCCCAAAATATATGATAGTTTTAAAATATTTGTGGTAAAAATGTATATGACAGCTATTTATTTGGGAAATGTCCCGAAATCATTTTCAACATTAAATTTTATGACATATATATTTTGGCAAAGCATTTTAACAAACAGACCTGAAACACATTTCGGGAAATATCCCGACAAAAATAAACTAAGTACAAAATGTATAACACAGATGTCTTCAAATATTTCGGGATTTATCCCGAAGATATGAAATGTATATGCTAGATCTCATGACTAATAATTTCTTTTCACATTTCGGGAAAAATCCCGAAAATATAAAACTAATATCAGACACACACTTGGTGCATAGATTTTATTTACCCACTTCGGGAAAAATCCCGAAAATTAAATCTACAAGCAAAAATTATGCATTTTGATTTCTTTTTACCCATTTCGGGAAAAATCCCGAAATAAAATCTACAAGCAAAAATTGTGCATTTTGATTTCTTTTTACCCATTTCGGGAAAAATCCCGAATAAAAATCTACAAGCAAAAATTATGCAAATTTTGATTTCTTGAAACAATATTGGGAAAAATCCTGAAAAAAAAACAAAATCTTTTCACAACACAGAATTTTGATACATAAAAAAATTTGTATGTAAACTTGTTTCTAACATTTATTGAATTATTATGATTCATAAAAAATATGTCTCACTTAAAAAAAAGTATTTTGATTATAACCTTACTTTTCATTATAGTTCAGAAAAAAGTATTTTTTAAGAAATGTAAAGGTTGCTACATGCATATAACAGGTTAAACATAGAAAATAAAATTCAATAAGAATAACTTGTTTTTAAATTTATTTCTAAATTAAAAAGACTAAGATTGCTGAAAGGTATGGTATATGATAATGCATACATATGCAATTACTACGCGCTAGTCAACTAATAAACTCAAATAAAGAACTACAATCATGATAATTTTTACTTAAATAGTGATTGCATTTAAGGAGCTTAAAAGGCACCAACAAGATTTACAGGATGTATGCCTATACAAATAAGTTGATATTGCATTATTACATTTATACCAAAAAGAACAGTTTGTTAGATATCAGGAAGTCTGCAGTCCTTTAAACCATGTTTGTCATTCTTTTTCTCTTGTTTATCTTCAAATCTGTGCCTTTTAAGACTCGCACCAATTTGTCCTTCAAGATTTCTATGTATCCTACAAAGAAAAGGATGTGACTTATTAGTAGATCTTATGGTGTTGATCATTTTTACTATACAAAGTTTCCCTCTCTGTACAAAATGCTGTACAATAGTTTTCAATAGGGCTAACAACAAAAAAGATGCGTTTTGATTGCCCTTTCAACTCTAATTTATCGGCTTGGACACCCCCAAAAAAATTGATGTTAAACAAAAAATTAAATGGGGAATGTATCAATTATGATGGATCACAGTTGATGCCCCCGCTTGCATATATCATATAAAGTTATAAAAGGACATAACTGAAGAACAGTAAAAGTGACTCTACCAAAAACACTTGATCTGATTTAGTGGTAATATGTATTGTGTATAAGTTCCATAAAACTTGGTTTATGCAAACTTAATTTAGAGATTGGAAACAAAAATTCAGCAATTTTTCCATTTTCAAAGGGGCATAACTCTAGAAAATTTAGTGACAACCTCAAAGTTCAAACTTGATTTGTATTTTGTGGTAATAAGTATTGTTTAAAATATCATAGCATTTGGTTGAGGCAAGCTAAAGTTAATGAATGGAAATGAAAATTTCAGCAATCATTCAATTTGTGAAGAGGCATAATTCTAGAAAAGTTAAAGTGACCCCCTTAAAATTCAAACTTGATCTGTATTTTGTGGTAACAAGCATTGTGTATAAGTTTCATTGCATTTAGTTGAGGCAAACCAATGTTAGAGAATGGAAACTACAAATATAAGCATCTTTTTAGCTCACCTGTCCCGAAGGGCCAAGTGAGCTTTTCCCATCACTTGGCGTCCGGCGTCTGTCGTCGTCTTTTACAAAAATCTTCTCCTCTGAAACTACTGGGCCAAATTAAACCAAACTTGGCCACAATCATCATTGGGGTATCTAGTTTAAAAAATGTGTGGCGTGACCCGGCCAACCAACCAAGATGGCCGCCATGGCTAAAAATAGAACATAGGGGTGAAATGTAGATTTTGGCTTATAACTCTGAAACCGCAGCCTTTAGAGCAAATCTGACATGGGGTAATGATGTTTATCAGGTCAAAATTTATGTGCATTTAAGCCAGCTTTACTTGTCTGAAAATTTGACGCTATTTTCAATTATCAGATAAACTTGATCCATAAATGATCCATGCATGAAAATGAAGGCATTGGTGAGTTTAACTGGTCAGGCAAATACAGCTTACAATCATTTCATACACCAATATAGTGGCCTTATTGCAATTGCTACATAAGTGTCTAAGACACAGAGTATTTTATTTGTGAAACAGCACATTTTGTTAGAAATAACATATTTTTGCACACTTGCAAACTTTCAAACTTACCTTTCACATCTTCCCATATTTAGACTAAGAAAGACCTTGAACTTCACAGAGAACTGAATCAGAGACCTTTCTCTTCCTGTTTGTCTACATGGTCTAGGGTAACTGCATGTCCTATGGATATGTCAATCTGAAATAAGAACAGAATGGCATAAAACTTCATCATTCATGCTGAAAATATTTACTGTGGATTAATTATTATTCATGGGATACCAGTTTTGGCGTTTTGGTGGAAACTGCTGAACCACGAATTTAAATGTTAAATGTTAAACGAATTAAAAATTTGCCATCGGGTTGTAAAAATACTTTGACAAAACAAAAAAAACAAAAATCGGCGAAATATACAAAAATTTCTTTAATCTTTAATTGATACCCATGAAAATAATTGAATCCACAGTAACATCCTTAGCATTGTTTTACACATGAACTGCTTAAAGGCACATTAATTTTAAATTGTGATTTGCACTAATGGATATTAATTTCTATGAAATTCTGTCTATGAAATCAGGACAGAGTTATGATTTTCACCTTATTTAGATAGGTGGATATTGGATCAATTTCTATAAATTTATGTCTAGAAAAAGAACAAAGTTGAAAATAGATACAATATATCAATCGGTACGAATAATAAATCGAATTCTTCAGCAGAAAACTTCAAACAGTATTCAGGAAATACCGGAATCTTATTAAAACAGATTCTACAATTGGTGACAAAATCAATAAAAACCTATCAATAGGATTCAAAAGAAATAGAAACATTGATGAATTAGTAAAAAAGCTATAAAATAATTAGTATGAACTAAAAAGTTCCTTCTAACATTTAACTTTAAAGGGCAATAACTCCTTAAGGAGTCAATTGACTTTTTTGGTCATATCAACTTTTTTGTAGATCATTCATTGCTGCTTATACAGTTTACATCTATCTATAATAATATTCAAGATAATAACAAAAAACTGCAAAATTTTGTTATAACTACCAATTTCAGTGGCAGCAACCCAACAATGGAATGTTTGATTCGTCTGAAAATTTCAGGGCTGATAGACCTTGACCAATTGAACAATTTTACCCAATGTCAGAATGTTCTAAAAGCTTCAGTTTTTGAGATATAAGCCAAAAACTGCATTTGACCCCTATGTTCTATTTTTAGCCATGGTAGCTTGGATCAAAACTTCGGATACAATTTATAAGCTTGATACCCTAAGGAACATTTAGTTAAAGTTTAAAGTTTAAAGTAGTTTCAGAGGAGAAGATTTTTTAAATAGTTTACGAAGACAGATTCCAAGTGATGGCATAAGCTCACATGGGGCCCTTGAAGGATCCCTGTGAGCTAATTATTACAAAATATATACCCATTTAGCCTAAGTTTGGTTAAAATGAATTAATTCAGTAGTTTCAGAAGAGAAGATCTATGAAAAAGTGTACACCAGACAATGGATGATTCAACAATTAATGCCAAGGGATGGCAAAAACTCAGATGGCCTCTTTCTTAGGTCAGGTGAGCTAAAAAGAAAAAAAAACTTTTGACAAACAGAAAAAAAAATCATAAGTTTGGTATTGACATATATATTGAAGCACTCTGTTAATGTAAGTGCCAGGATTCTATAATGGTTGATTGACAAAATATATGTATGCATACAAGAGTCCCCAAGTCCCAAGTCAGGAGCCTCTGGTCTTTGTTACATGTAGTCTTGTATTATTTTTAATTTTAGTTTCTTGAGTACAATTGTTTAATATGGTGTTCATTAATTGTCACTAAACTAGTATATATATATTGTTTAGGGGCAAGCTGAAGGACACCTCTGGGTGTGGGAATTTCTCGCTGCATTGAAGACCTGTTGGTGACCTTTTGCTGTTGTTTGTTCTATGGTCCGGTTGTTAATTGTGTCTTTGATACATTTCCCATTTCAATTCTTAATTTTATGTATATTATTGTCCTCTTTCTATAATGATAAAATTGTGAAAGGAAATGGGGAATGACTGTCAAAGCGACAACAACCCGACCATAGAGCAGACAAAAGCCAAAGGCCACCATACAATGGGTCTGTATTAATTCTTTGAAAATAAATGAAATAAAATTCATCTCTAAAATAGTGTTTAAATATAATGTACTCAGACTTGCTACAATTCCCTATCTTTTTTTTTTATACTAATTTATATGTCTGCTGATAACTGCCCGTCTACAGATTGCCCCTGCAGATGTCAGTATAATGGTAATCTCCTAGTTATAGCAGTGAAATGTTAAAGGGGCAAAATTGAAGAAAAAAATAATTAGGAAGGAACATGTAGCAAGTCTAATAATGTACTGTACACACAATCTAACTTTTTTGCTCTATTATAACATTAACCAGTTTCATTTATCAGTCAGGGGCATTACTTAAACAAGTAACAATTAAAATTACCTATACAAGTTATGTTGAAAACGAGGCTATTCTAAATATTACTTATATGTAACTTTTCTAAATATTATTTTTATAGATGTCCAATAATGCAGATTTTACTAGCTTTAACAAATTTTCAGTCATCTGGTTATTTTTCCCCATGAAATATAATCCTTCTGAAACACTAATTAACATACTGACACACTAATATCACTTATCTTTCATACCCATGGATGCTTCTGGGTCAAAGTTGGTCTCTTGGGACTATTAAATTATCATTTTCCTCCAAAATCTTGAAGATAGACTGACACAATGACTGATATAAATAGATACATACTGGTGAATTAATTAAGATTTCAAGTTCTTTTAACTGCTAACCCAAATCAACTACATGATGTGTTCCATAAATAAGTGTTATTACTATATTTTTTTCAAAAATGTATAAAACAACTTACCGTATTCAAGTAATTTGTCATTATTTTTAATTTAAACCTTTATCTCCATACTCCTTCTAAAATCTTCTAAATTCTTTTTTTTTGGATAGAAAATGATACAATAACTTATTCAAACTACATTTAATCTATAATGCTTCTATTAGAATTTAAAATAACTCTATTAAGTAATTTTATTATTTTCAAAAACAAAAATTACTTAAATATATAAGTAACTTAAAAATATTACTTGTTTAAGTAATACCCCTGACTGTTTCTAATTTTTTAATTTGAGGTTCTAAGTTTTGTATTTTATGTATGAATCATGCATGTCTTTCTCAGTTTTTCTCTTGATTATCAAAGACAAAGTTTTTAATTTTGTAAATTATTTGGCCTTTAATTTTTTTTTTTATTGGAGATCGATCGAGTTACTTATGAGTCTTTTGCAGACAAATACCTGTCTGACCTAAACACAATTATCAGAGTATTTGTCATTTATGTGTTAACATGGCTTGATTTATTAAGGTCTAGATAGGGGTTATGCATACCCGTAGCAAGGGGGGTTCAGATGAACCCCCCTTGAAACCAAATAAGCACTGTTAAAGTCAACGTTCTGTTCAAATTGTGACTGTTAAAGTTGAGTTCACGAGTCCAAATAACCCCCCATTGGAAATTCCTGGCTACGGGCCTGTTATGTATACAATTTTTACATGTATCTTTATTCTTTAATACATGTATGTTAGATTGTTTTTCTTTAATCTCTATTCTTTACATAAATTTCATTTCAGCACTTTTTTTATTCTCTAATATTTATTTAGTTTTAGTTTTCCTTCTTTTCCCCATTTATTATTTTTTTCCCCTTTATTCTATACATTTTGCCTGTTATTCTCTATTTTGTAAACCTCATCTAAACTCTCATCCAGGTCAAATACTGTATATACTTTCAAGTGGCATACTTGTATGCAAAATTCTTGAATTTTAAATTGTAGGCAATTATCAACTCGTAAAATTCAGAAACTTAATTCTTAATACTTTGCATTTAAGATCATTTAAGGTGGTACCCAACACTTTTACTAAAAATTATTTAGCTCGTTTAATTTTCATAAAATTTTGTCAAAGTATTTAACAAAAATATAAACAATTTTGAACCAACCGTTTTGCCAGAAAAATTACACTGGTTATATAGCAGTTTGACATTTAACACTAATTTTGATCATTAAGAAGCTTAGTATTCTTTTGACAACACAACGTAATTATAACACTTTTTTTAAAGGGACTTATCATTATTTATCTGGGAAGGTTGGGTGGTCAAAATACAGGGGGGATCAAGTTTTTTTCTGTGTGTGGAAAAGGGGGGTTCATATTTTTTTATAAATTCAAAGTGGGGGGATCAATATTTTTTACACATGGAAATAAGTATTTCACATACTTCAAGAAACAACATCATGAACATCATCAAGAAGAACATTGCAACAGTCAAATAGAAATATATTTTTACAACACCATTCAGTATACAGTTAATTAAGACACCACAAGAATTTGGTGATGTAGGTGCTTCATAATCCAAATAATTCAGTCGTTATACATGTATTTCACTCACTTTGATCACTAAATTAACAAGCATAACTGCCAAATTTTGTTTTAATCAGCTTAATAGTTTGAGAGAAATTAAGTATAAATTAAGGAGAAATCTACAGCGATTTGTGCAAAATTTTGTCCCAAAACACAAAGTATGCCGCATCATGAAAGAATAATGTGTAGAGTAATTAATGCTCCAATAAATGATTGAATATTCATCTTAGAATCTGCATAGAAACAGTTGTATGAATACAAAATGATTTTAAGATGATGAACACTACTAATGTAACTTTTTGATTTCATTACAAGATCTCTTTGGGTCCATTAATTTATTTATACCTCTTACTCCCGCAAAATTTGTACTTTTAGGCTAATAAATCAAAATGTTACATGTACTATCACACATAATATGAATGAAATGTGACAATAAATGAGTAACTTATAATCTCCATATAAAAGTTTAGCAACTAAATAAGGCCTTACATAAAACTCAAGTTTAAGCAGTGTTCAAGAGAAGGCCATATAATAGATTCCATTTAGTAAATAATGTGTTGTTACTGTTTCAAAAAGTTATCTTTTAGAGTAACTTAGGATCAAGTTTTCTTTAATAGCACAATACAGGAAATTAGAAAAAAAATCAGGAAAAAATTACTCAAAGCACTGGCTTGCGCTACCTCTCATGCTTATATTCATGGAAGAGGCCTCATGGAAGTGCCCTATTTCAAGACAATTTTCCCTCAAATATTTTTTTGATTCAATCCACTGAGAATATATCATTTTCAATATTTTCATGAAATAATATGATAAGTGTTTTGCATGTTAAAATTTTGGCATGTTTGATTAGGGGGGGGGGGGGTCATTTTTTTTAAATGTTTTTACTGGGGGGATCAAATAAAAAAAGTGAAATATAATAGGGGGGATCAAGAAATTTTGTATGTTTGATTTCAAAATGACCAGCTCCCCCCCCCTCCCAGGTAAAAAATGATAAGTCCAATAGCTGACTTTACAGAGTTATCTCCCTGTAGTGTTAGGTACCACCTTAAATCAATAACAATAATGTTTCCATAGTAAACAGATGACCCACTATAGCTAGCACTATCATTTTTATAATTATGTTCAGTGGACCATGAAATTGGGGGCAAAACTTTAATTTGATACTGAAAGCCTTATAGATGCCCAACAGTGAGACATAAAACATCTATAGGCAAATATCCTTAGGTGACAGATTATTAAATTTATCACTAATGCATGCATGCATATATCAATATAAATATTTTTTTAAATTGATAGATATATTAGAATTTTTTAAAATTATAAAACATCCTTATTCTGTATCTTTGTCTGTGGTACTGCAGTGGCAGATCCAGAATTTTTTTAAAGGGACCCGCTTAAATCATGCTTCAGTGATTTGATCCCGAAATAAATTAATCAAACAATTATTTTTTTTAAAAGGGGGGCCCATTACCCATTAGCCCCACCCCCTTAATCCTCCTCATAATAAAACTTTAAGGAGACCATACACAAAACATAGAAATAAACAATTATTGGCATCAAGTATGAAATTATTACTTACAATAAATTTTTTCTCAAAATTCTATCCCTGTATGTCATTGGAACATATACTGCATGTGTATTCTAATCCTTCTAATTATTTCACTTTTATTTACACTTAAATAGACCTATTCCCATTATTCTTAATTAAGTCCATTGAATCGATGACATTGAATGTGGTGAGAGTATATATATATATGTATAACATTTACTTGTGTTTTTATATTTAAGTACAGCATACACACAATATGTACAAGTAAATGTGACCTGTTTTTATCCAAAGATTTTAGGAAGACATTAAATAAATTTCTCTTCTATCTCATTGGTTACTATATGGATTTATATTGATGTCATGACCTCATTACTTGGACATCATAAAATGTGTAGAGCAAAATAAATTTATGTTGAAAATCACACACAGTTGTGCTACTCTTATAACTCTTCAATTTATTACAATATTGTTTTTGTGGTGATTTTGTGAAGAACCTGATTATGCAGTGGAGGAAAACAGTTCAAAGAATAAAATGGCAAGTTAATTAATTTCACTTTGAAGTTTAGTTACAGTAATATAATATAAAAAGATAATGTCAACAATTCTCTATCGAATATTTCTTTAAAAGTTCAACAACAGTGGGTTTGAAGTTTAACAGTAATTCATTATTCCCTAATTAATGCATATTATGACTATCTATTATATAGAAATGTAATGCTGTCTTGAAATAACTGCATGGTTCAGGATAGTTTGAAGTGAATATTTAGACATATATATACATGGACATGTATATACAAATCTAAATTGAAAACTACGTTCAAACCTATGATTGCGTTGGATAAAAACTGCAATTTTTATATGTGTGCATGTAAAACAAAGCCCAGGTGGTCAAGTGGTCTAATGCGTCAGATAAACATGATAAAGTGCAGGGGCCAGTTTCACGAAGCTGTCTTAGGACTAAGACATGTCTTAGGATGGTCATACGACATATATTAGTCCTATGTGGGTTTCACAAAGCGGTCCTAAATTGGGACATCTCTTTATATTGGTCATAAAGTTAGGACTACATGAGAGGTGTCTTATGATGGTCTTAGGATAGTTGTACATTTATTTATACAACTTTCACTCATTTTAATATCAATTTTGCAAATTTTCTAATATTATTAAGGTCTTTCCTTTTACTAAAGGGAAAGACCTTACTGTATTTCTTCTGATTATTATTCTTCTTCTTCCGCCAAACTTTGACAAAATTTCCCTCCGTAACCGTAAACCATGTCGCTTTCATGTTCACACTTTGTATTGGTGTCATGAATACCTATCCGGAACTCACCCTGTGAGTCGAAATATTTTGTCGGTTCGGAGTAATCCCTCCGAAACCCAAAAACCTTGTTATCGTTCCAACACCGTAACCGTAATAGGTAGAAAAAAAATGAAGGGTGAAATTTGTTCAGGACCAGACCCGGGTTCTTCGTTACATTTGGATCGAAAAGATTCAACGACTCATTGGTAGGGTTATGCCCCTATGAAAATTAACCGGTGTCGGTTGGCCACCAAAACTCAGAAACCGTAAGTCGTAGACACATAGGATCTTCACCAATCATCATCATTTCATGTATCTTTAAAAAATATCTCAAGGTCAAATTTGTATGTTGACCTTGACCTCTGACCTAACAGCTTGTTATGGGATAATCTCAGAAACCATTATACTTACAGAAGTTTTAAATGGTGGAAAATGTTTGGGTCATTATGGCGCAACTTTGTTACATTTTGATCAAAGAGATTTGACCTTTCTATAAGGGGCATAACCCCTGTTTTAGGTTTTTGAAAAGACAAAATCAGCTTTTACTATATAACCAAAGGTCCTAGACCCTTGGGGTCTTCAGTAATGGCATTGGGGACCAATGACCTTGACAAAGGTCAAAAGGTCAAAGGTCAAGGTCATGTCCCAGATAGCGAATTTAGTGTTTTTAACCTTATTTAAAGGATTTTTAGTGTGTTTTCGAGCTTTTTAAGGTTGACCTTGACCTTTTCAATACATTCTACGTCTGTTGGAACATGTATTTTACATTAAAAAAGGAAAGACCTCTCAATTGTTCAAGAACAATTGACGGTTTAATTTTATTTCTCTTTTCCTTTTCCTGCTTAGTACAAAATGTAGTATACCTAAATATTTATAGGTTGACAGATCAAATATAACGATTTGTCAACATTGAACATTCGATTTATTGATATCAAGAATGCACGATTTTATCCTTTAACTTTTTTATCACAGATACAGTGTTGGGTTAAATTTAGAGGAGTTGTATATATACATGTGCATACCTTCTCCAGATGATTTAAATGATCTTACACATGTATGTTTTTTAATAGATCTTTAATAAAAAAAAAATTGTATCATAAATATATTGCTGATCAATGAAGTCTGTTTAGTTTCTCTCTATCTTCATGATCTTATTTAGCTCTTGATCCAAACACAAAAGAGTATTTTTTTCTGATCATTTTTGCATTTTTTAAAGTTTCTCTCTATCTATTTTAGTTTTCAAGATAATAGGCAAAATTTGATCGAAAAAAAAAATGACCTTCATTGCCCCTACTCCTTTGATTCCATATTGTATATTGTATTGTATTGTATTTCATGTATTTGGACCAGTAGTTTCAGATTACAAAAATTTACCAAAAAAATATTTAAAGAGACTATAACTCTGGTCATGTTGACCTAATTGTAGATTTTACTTTGCTGAACCTTATTGCTGTTTATAATTTATCTCTATCCATAATAATATTCAAGGTAATCAATGTTGTTTTAGTAAATCAACTGATTATGTGTTTACCAGCTGCACATGGTCAATCAATTAAAAGCAATAAATTTCTTCAGTTTAAGTGACCACAAATAATTGCTCCCAATCAAGCATTAAATTTGTCTGACCCTAAAATGTTGTGGAACAGTATCATTATAAATCACAGCTTTATTCTGTTAAGCTCCAGTGCATTTAGCATGTCAGTTTAATTATGCTGGCTGAAATTGTAGTTATCAGAATAAACATAAAGTTGGAAGAAAATATTTTAGAAGAACTTTTCAAAAACGTCACAGATACTGGTAAAAAACTATACAAAATCCCTTGAAAACACATAAAGAAAATATAATAAAATGCATCAAAAACTAGTGCAAGAATAAATAAAGGTAGCTTTGTTACTTAAATATTAAATAGTTGTTTCCAGATTATTAGGGTTGGTGATATATTTCACTTTATTCATCTAATTGTCATAATATTAATTTGTGTTTTTATATATTCAATAACAGATTTTGATAAAAAAAAATTGAAAACAATTAACACCTTTAATAATTTATTGCGTCCGAAGCACTTTTCTGGATTTACCTTCATCAGGAACGCTCAAAGCCAAACATTTGAACTCCGAAGATGTATAAGTACCAAAACCATCGAAGAGCTATATATGTCAAAAATTCCTAAAATTTATACTAGTAGCGAAATTCATCTAACATGTCTAAAGCCAACTTTGCCTGAGGGAGTTAAAACCTAAGTTTCCTAATAATTTCAAAATTTGTAGACCGACAATTTTAGTAAAGTTTGTTAAATCATGTCAGTTCCGAAATACTGACTTCTGAGCTGATGATACCCTCGGGGACTGATAGTCCACCAGCAGAGGTATCGACCCATGCAGTGATGTAAAAAATTGAAAACAACACGTTTAATAATTTATTGCGTCCAAAGCACTTTTCTGGATAAATGTTTGTCTAAAATTAATACCTATGGTCCAAATACATAAAGGGGCCAGTTAGTCCTAACTAGACTGTACGAGTACACTCATAAATATTGGTGTGACCATACACATATGGTCCGACCACACGAATATAGGTGTACCATCGTTCGTTTTTCGTTATGTTGAAGACCTATTAGTTGCCTTCTGATGGTTTCTGCTCTTCTGGTAGCCGGGTTGCTGTCTTTTTTACACATTCCCCATTTCCATTCTCAATTTTCATACAAAAAAGGCAGGACCGAATAGAGTGAAAAATACATAACAACTAATAGAATGCAGGACAAAGTTTTTCATCCTAGACCCCCATAAAACCAATTGGTAGCTAGGTCGCTTAATTATCTATACCTTTCTCAGAGACAGAGGATGGTAAATGGTTATTTTTGTGCGAAGTAATTGTCACGGTTTTATTTTAGTTTCTATGTTGTGTTTTAACTTTTTTATTTGACGTTCTGTCTTACAAGATTTTCAAATGCTTATAAATTTTGCATAATTAAATCTCCTGTAAAATTCAAACGCTTAAATTGGCAGGGCCGGATTGTCAAGGAATACTTTTTTAAAAGCTGTAAACCAATTATATCATAAATGTGTATACTAAATCGGGAATATCAAGTCAAACGTAAAGTTAATATATACAAGAAGCAGCGACTCAGTCAGAAAAAGGTTCACACCAAAGTATTTTTTTTTTTCGTGCAACGTTCATGACAGAAAACTTTTAACGTGAAATTATGTCTTATTTCATGCTTATTCAGTGCAAGCACCACCACCCTAACATTTTTTTTTGGGGGGGGGGGTCATTAAGTGTGAAGTGGGAGGTAAGCCCCCCCCCCCCCTCCCAAAAGAACAAAAACCAAAAAAACTAGTCCCTCTTTAAAGTTTAACGTAAATTATACTCTCACACTTGTTTTAACTAAATGTTTACCATATAGGACCATATATATATATATTGAAATCATTTCAACAACAGGCTACCGCCGTACTGTCAAGTTTTCATTCAGAATTTTAAGCTCTGCATCTTCAAGTTCAAGGTCACAACCAGTTTGTCTTACCTGAACTGGTTCCCTGATTGCATTTGGATAACAGACTTTCTTCCATCACACTGCATGTGTTGATCACTGACTGTAAGTAGTAGAAGTTGAACTAAAAAAACAGTTTGAAGGTGAGGATGTTTGTTTCATCCACAGACCTGGTACCCGTTACCTATTCTGTAAATTCCACCTTTCTCAGACGAACCACTTCGGTTTGGAAATCCTCAGGTTACCTGACAGTGACAGGTATGGGGAAAATCTGGATTCAGAATATTTTTTGTCATTTGCTTGACCACAATAATGTCAACTGTTCAATGCTTATTAAATAGAGCAATAATTTCTCTTACACAGTTTAAAAAAAAACAATTTAAAATTCAGAAATAAAGTTATTCATTAAAACTACCAAATATAGACCTATTCAAGTACACCTTTGGCTTAATTAAGAAGTTCTGGGTCAAGTCAGATACTGATACCAATAGTATATTCACCTGTTACCTATTACCTTATCTGTACTCTCCGCATCTGACAGGCGCACCACCAAACGGTGTATTCAGGATTAATATGCTATATAGAGGTATAGAGGGGGGATAGGACCTTTATCGGGACTCCGGGATCGGGTGTTTTTAAGCTCGGGATTTCGGGATTGACCCTTTCGGGATCCGGGAATCCTTTTTTTCTGATTTCGGGACGTCGGGATTTACTTTATTTAAATTCGGGACCTCGGGATTTCGTTTTTTTAACTTGTTCGGGATCAGGACCCCTACTACCCCCCCCCCCCCCCCCTATATACACAGGTCATAATCACAGGGTTGACACTACTAAATTGTCAAATTGTTACCTATTGTAGTATTTTAATCAGTAAGACTTTCTAAGATAACAATACGAATACTAAAAATCTGCACTAAAAATAAGGTGTATACATTGTAGGTACAGTTTTCAATTTGTTAGCGGGCATGACGTAAAACAGCGAATCCAAGAATTAAACTTTATTTATAACTAATATAGGACAATGCTGTTGATTAAAAAATACTCCATTCCAGGACCTTTTGTTTTCCAAATAATTAATATTACCAATAATTGATAAGTTCCAATTCGACGGGTTCAAACAGAAAGATTTGAAAGCAGAGAAAACTGTGTATCTTATAATCGGCATGACTTTATCAGATGACAATACCAATACTAAAATAAGGCTTGCACATAGTTATATACTTTAATTCAGGCATGGACCCGCGATATCACAGGTGTGTTCTAGTTTAATTTAAAGTTCTGTAGGACTCTTTGTAAACAATAAATGCTGGCATAATTAACATAATACTTATTTTAGTGACTTAATCACAATGAAAATCTGTAATAGATCAACCTAATTAAAAGTCTCTGTTTTTTTTTTTACAAAAAACTAAGCTTTACTTGCATACAACCCCTATTTTCTATTCGTTTTTTTCTTTTTTTTCTACTCTATTCTTCCATATAGTAACCGCCTTCAACAAAAGTAAGATGTTGTAATTGAGTTAATATTGATGCTTTGAAATTGAAGATTTGAAAGAGTCTACTGAAGTGCAATTTACAATGTTATCCGGTAGTTTAGATCAGGCCATGCAAAAATGATTGTTTGTTTCCCCCATCCCTGCTGGGAATGAAGATGAAAAAAAAGAAAGAGTTGTTTTGGTTTTAAAATTGTCTGATATTTTTTATATAGTGTTTAGTTTAAACAATATTTATTCAGATAAATCAACATTTAACAATATTATACAACATGCACAAAAGAAATAATATACCGGTATATATTATTGAATAGCAATATAATATTTCCAACAAAAAGTTAATTACCAAAGGATATAATATATAGCGTGCAATAAATTCCAATATTGCACTAGTGCAATAAATCTTCAAAATTCATGAGTCATGCAATGTCTTTATCTACTGTGGATTCATTAATATTCTTTGGATATCAATTTCCGTGGTTTTCATGGGTACAGGCCTAGGTGAACCACAAATTTAAAAGTTATCAAAGAATAACAAATTTTCTCTATTAGATTGTATGCAGTAACTTTGCCAAAACCATGTTCTAAACAAAACAACACAGTGATAATTCAAACTGTGCAATAAAACATTACTCTGGACTTACTAACTATTATTATTGCATACATGTAGCAATATAATATTTCCCACAGATAGTAACCAAAAGTAATTTAAGTGTGCAATAAATCTTCAAAATTCATGAATCTTCTTTTAAACCAATTTTAACTTTCAAATATTATATTGCTACACAATAATAAGGTTATTGCATGAATATTGGGGAATATTGTCCCTTGTAGAACATATTTGATTGCACTCGCAATCTCTTGCAATAACGTAATTCTACTCTAGACAATATTCCCCAATATTCATGCAATAACCCTATAATATTATTTTAATTTATCAGATGCTGTGAAAAAGTGTCCTTCAATTGGACATTATTTCATGAAAAAGTACTATTAAATTCTGTCCTACAAGGTTGACTTTCAATAAGAGGACTTTTTCACAGTGAAAGGTGTCCTTTAAAGGGAGATAATAAAAAGTTCACTGATCTTTAATTCTGCTAAGGTTTTTTTACCTATTCTGAATCAATTAAAGAAAATGAAAAATCTAGTCAATGGATCACAGCTTATTGGGAACAACAAGCACCAAATCTGAAGAAAGTTCTTACATGAACAAAATTCAGTACACAGAAGGTGGCAGAAACACAAAAATGCAGGGATCCAAGATGTGGAATGTGCTAAATGCTAGAAGTGAGACAAAGTAGAACTCTGAAATCAGGCACAGCAATTAAACCAAAATTAAAGCATGAACAGGGCGTTTTATAGCTAACTATGCGGTATGGGCTTTGCTCATTGTTGAAGGCCATACGGTGACATATAGTTGTTATTGTCTCTGTCATTTTGGTCTCGTGTGGACAGTTGTCTCATTGGCAATCATACTACATCTTCTTTTTTATATGAACTGTAAATCATAAAAAAATATTTATTGTGCAACCTGTCCCACTTGTTATCATAAGTACATAGGTCAAACCAATAGGCCAATTGATAGAGTGAGAGTTCACAAAGTGACAGCAGATAAAGGACCCGTCAATTAGAAACTCTCCATGTTCAGGAACATTTTGACCAATGTGGAAAGGGAAAATTTAAAGTATATCCCTTTTTAGCTCACCTGACCTGAAAGGTCAAGTGAGCTTTTCTCATCGTCTGTGCCGTCGTCGAGCTGCCCCTGAATTGTTAATTTTAAGGAAATTTTGCAGTTTTTGGTTATTATCTTGAACATTATTATGGATAGTGATAAACTGTAAACAGCAATAATGTTCAGCAAAGTAAGATCTACAAAAAAGTCTGCATGACCAAATTGGTCAGTTGACCCCTTAACGAGTGACTGCCCTTTATAGTCAACTTTTGTCAATTTTTTCATAAATTTTTAATTGTAATTTTTACAAAAATCTCTTCTTAAACTTTTAAGACAAATTTAACCAAACTTGTCCACAATTATCATTAGGGTATCTAGTTTTAAAAATGTGTCCGATGACCTGGCCCGGGGAACCAAGATGGCTAAAAATAGTACATAGGGTGAAATGCAGTTTTTAGCTAAAATCTCAAAAACTAAAGCATTTAAATAAAATCTGACGAGTTCAATTTGTTCATTAGGGTCAAGGTCTATCTGCCTTGAAATTGCTAGACTAATCAGGCAACCTGTTGTTGGGTTGTTGCCACTGAATTGGTAATTTTAAGAAAATTTTGCAGCTTTTGGTTATTATCTTGAATATTATTATAGATAGAGATAAACTGTAAACAGCAATAATGTAAAGCTAATTTTTAAGTAAGACCTACAAATAAGTCAACATCATGATGAAAATGGTCATTTGACCCCTTAAGGAGTTACATGTATTGTCCTTTATAGTCAATTTTTTACAATTTTCCTAAATTTTGTAAATCTTGTAAAATTTTACAAAATATTTTAACTACTGGGATAGATTCATGGGTTCATTATAGATAGAGACAATTGTAAGCAGCAAGAATGTTCAGTAGAGTAAGATCTGCAAACACATCACCATCATCAAAACAAAATTTTGTCATGAATCCATCTGTGTCCTTTGTTTATAATGTTATGCACATAGACCAAGGTGGGCGACACAGGCTCTTTAGAGCCTCTAGTTTAAGATGTGGACCGAAGATAAAATTCCATGTGAAGCCAAGGAACCCTATTTTCTTGAACTGTATAAGCTGACTTTAAATAGGAAGTGAAATTTGGTCCATAAATAAGATTCCGTAATCTGGTAATATATACAAACTACCACATGATGTTACTATTAGGTAACGTCACAAGCTGTTACTAGTAACGATAACAGTTCTGTCTGATGAACTCTAGGAGATGCGGTGAAAGTGCTAACAGAAACAATGTTTGATTTATAAAGTGATTTTTGTCAAGCCTGCAACTTTTGTTGCAGAAAGCTCGACATAGGGATAGTGATCCGGCGGCGGCGGCATTAGCTAACTTCTTAAAAGCTTTATATTTTAAAAGGTAAAAGACATGGATGCTTCATACTTTGTATATAGATGCCTCATGTTACGAACTTTCCGTCAGTCACATGTCCAATGTCCTTGACCTCATTTTCATGGTTCAGTGACTACTTGAAAAAAAAGTTAAGATTTTTTGTAATGTTAAATTCTCTCTTATTATAAGTAATTGGATAACTATTTTTGGTATGTGCGTACCTTGCAAGTTCCTCATGCCCGTCAGACAGTTTTCCCTTGACCTTGACCTCATTTCATGGATCAGTGAACAAGGTTAAGTTTTGGCGGTCAAGTCCATATCTCAGATACTATAAGCAATAGGTCTAGTATATTCAGTGTATGGCAGGACTGTAAGGTGTACAAGTCCAACTGGCAGGTGTCATCTGACCTTGACCTCATTTTCATGGTTCAGTGTTTATAGTTAAGTTTTTGTGTTTTGGTCTGTTTTTCTTATACTATATGCAATAGGTCTACTATATTTGGTGTATGGAATGATTGTAAGGTGTACATGTATAGCTGACAGGTGTCATCTGACCTTGACCTCATTTTTATGGTTCAGTGGTCAAAGTTGAGTTTTTGAGTTTTGGTCTATTTGTCTAATACTTTATGCATTAGGTCAACTATATTTGGTGTATGGAAATATTTTATGATCTATATGTTTGTTACACAGGTTTTATTTGACCTTGACTTCATTTTCACGGTCCATTGCTAAGTGTTAAGTGTTTGCGTTTTGGTCTGTTTTTCTTAATTTGTAAGCAATAAGTCAACTATATTTGTTGTATTGAAGAATTGTTAGCTGTACATGTCTGCCTGACATGGTTCATCTGACCTTGACCTCATTTTCGTGGTTCATTGATCAATGTTTCGTTTTCTTGGTTAATGTTGAGTTTATGTGACAGTTGTAATAAAGCTTTATATTTAGGTCTATCAACATAATATCAATGATTAGTAAAGAAGGCGAGACATTTCAGCGTGTGCACTCTTGTTTGTGCATTTTATTTTTAAGCTATATATATATATGTTCTTTGAAAATTTCTTAATACATTATAGATCATCAAAAATGTGTGTCATTAATATTTACATGTACTTGGGACCTTTTAAATGTTCAAAACTGTTCTATTTGCTTAAAAGTAATCTGAAGCAATTTCTAGACATGCTTCTATCATCAAGGTAAAAAGCCTTGTGACCTAAATATTGATTCATCAGTTAAGCTAATTTTTTTGTTTTTTTCATTAATAAAAAAATTTACAGATGATTAAGTATAAAACAATTATATCTATTTCAAGGAAACTATAAGAATGTTTAGAATTTTAAAAAGTCACAGAATCTAAATAGAAAAATTGTAACTTTGCATTATTTGTTAAAGGGACACTCAGTGACAGTATGGACTCAGTGCATTATTATGATAGGAGCACATGTCCTGTGCATGCTGTGTATATAGTATAATAGATTTATTATGTCTTGTCTATCTTAAGTTTGATTAAACTGCCTACTGGGAAAACATTATTACATGTTTACATTCCCAATTACTACTATTAGTCAATTATGTGTGAAACATTTCAATTTCATGGGTTTTAATCCTCCAGGATATAAATGAAGAGATATAAAATTTTTATTCTCAGTACTGTCTCAGTTACTTACTTAAAGACAATAAAAATATAAAATTAGGGTAATATAATATTCCCCCAAAAAATGAACACTGAGAAGTTCTCACTCTGATACACATTTCAAAGATCAATAAAATCATAATATATCTTAATTTATAAATTAGATGTGAGGACATGATGGGTAATTTATAAACTCTTTCCTTACTTAGAAAAAGCACCTGGTTTCCTTAAGAGCAGAAAATTTCAGGGGGAGGATGCAGAGCCTCTATATATTTACCATTCTCCTGGATACTGATTTGTGAACATGTAAAAATAAGGCAGATAAATCACTCATGTAACCTCAACAACGATAGCGACAAATGTATAATTTTATTTACTTTTTTCAATTTCTCATTGATGTGATGTAAATTTTCTGTTAGAAACTCACACGACTGTCTATCTAAATTAGTGTGACAGTTGCACAAGACTGTTTTATCTTAATTTTACAGATTTTTTTTCTAGGTGTACAACTGTGCAAGTATTGAACATCAGCTTGAAATGCAATGTGACCTAAAAGACAGCATAATAATGGACAGATGTAAGTAATGATAAAATAGTCAATGATATGGGAAATGTATAAAATTGTAAGAAAAAAGTTGATAGGCATATTATTTTACACCTGTCCCTCCGTCGGTCAGTTAGCTATAGGTCAAAGTACAGCCTTCAACAATGAGCAAAGCTCATACTGCATAGTCATATATATATAAGCCCTGAAATTACAATTGTAAAACAATTCAGAACTAATGACCTTAATATTAATATACAAATAAAATAACTAAAAACAAATATATGCAACACAGCAACATACAACAACCACTGATTGTCCAGGTTCCTGACTTGGGACAAGCACAGAAGATGGCAGGATTAAACATGTCAGCGGGATCCAAGCCCTCATAAAATCATGTATTTTAGATATTCTCAACAAAATCTGATACATGTATATCAGAAATGTAATTAACATCAACCATTGTCAACACTTTTAAAAGTTGTATTTAACTTTATTTGATTTATGCTTATGCAAAGAAGATGTGGTATGATTGCCAATCAGACAACTCTCGACAAGAGACCAAATGACACAGAAATTAACAACTGAAGGTCACTGTACTGCCTTCAACAATGAGGAAAGCCCATACCCCATATAAAAGGCCTCCAAATGACAAATGTAAAACAAGAAAACAAAAAACTTAACTGCCTAATTCAGTCAGAGCTCTGACATAAACAAGTCAGAATAAAATGACTTCTTCAAGTCAGAAAATGTTTTGAAATTCTGACCTGTACGGGTCAATTTTTGTTTTGCGTAGTTTTCCATCGAGTCCGTCAAACCAGAAGATATTTTGAATTTGCCGCCGATCTAAGACACATACGATCACGTGGTTTTTTGCGAGAGATCACGTGTTTGAGAGTCGTTGTTTTGGGAGTTTCTCGAACGAGAAGTTATTGAAAATATAGTGATTATTTACGTTTTTTTAGTGCAAATCTAGGTCAATGTGGTCATTTTCAGAAGGTAATACATATTACCTCCGTATTTTCTTGGCCATTTTAATATTTTTTGCGTGTGAAGAAGGTCTTTGCAAGTGATTTTGTTGCTGTTTCATGAAGGCGCGTGACCTGTAAATACGGACGCGTGGCCTTTGAGATGACCGGGTGTCTGACAATTCTGACTTGTTCAGGTCAGAAAATGTTGTTATGATAATGAACTGTTAATTTCGGGAGACAACTCGTGTTGTCTTAAACAGTATTAACATTAATAACCAGTCACTGCAATTTTAAAAGTAAAATTATTGCTTCGAGCTGAACATCATCACGTGATTTTTCTATTTTTAAACTCAATCATGAATTGACTTTTTAACCTTTCCGAGTTTGCGGCTTATAAATATATTTGTTTTTTCGTTTCTCCCAATGAGAAAAACGATCTTTTGAGTATTGATATTAATGAAAATGAAATGAAATCGGAATAATTTTAATAAAGGTAAAGGGAAGGGAGGGTTTAACCAGAGACATATAAATAGTATACATGTCTCTGGTTTAACTAAAGAACCGAAATATTTTTTTATTTTTATTTTAAAAATGATTTTAACTTGAGAACATTATAAAGAGATTCACAAAACGGGTTTTTCAATTATGAACATGGAATATGATATTAAAAACAAATGAAATGTAGGGTAAGGCTCCAGGGATCACCCTACCCCTGTCATTTGACAATGTTGAACAGTCGAGATCCCTGCTCCCTTAACTCAATTTTTTCTCGCTGTAAAGTATAATGAAATATACCAGGCTACAGTGGCGGATCCAGAGGGGGGGTTCGGGGGGTTGGAACCCCCCCTTTTTTTTGGCCGATCAATGCATTTGAATGGGGACATATAGTTGGAACCCCCCCTTTATCCTGGGTTGGGAACCCCCCCTTTTTAAAATGGCTGGATCCGCCCCTGGGCTAGTCTCTATGGGTCGCCCCACCCCTTGTTATTTGAGAATGATCTTATATCTTGAAAATGGTCGAGATCCCTCCCTGTAAACCATATATATTCTTTTTTATAATGTCAAATTGATTTGAATGAAATATACCGGGCTAGTCTCTGGGTTTACCCCCTCCCCTGCCATTTGCGAATGTTCTTATATTTTGTAAACGGTCGAGATCCCCACCCCTAAACTATATATATTCTTGTATAGGAAAATAAAACAAACCCAATGTAATATAGGGGAAGTCCCTTGGGGTGGGGTTCACCCCTACTGTGTGAAAACATGTAAATGGTCAAGATCCGCACCCCTGAACCATATATATATTAGTGTAAGGGACAACAAGACAAATCAAATGAAATAAAGATAAAGTCCCTTGGGGTCACCCCACCCCCTCATGTTTGAAAACTTGTAAACGGTTGAGATCCCCACCCCTTAAGCCTATATATTATTATATGGGACAATACAACGAATCAAATGAAATAAAGGGAAAGTCCATGGGGGTCATCCCCATCCCCCTTTTTGAAATGGTTTGGATCACCACCCCTAAATATTCTATAATATTCCTGTTCGTCATTTCAAGAAGATTTGAATGACATACAGGGTCAATCCCTAATTATATGGCATATATGTTTTCCTATGAAGTTACACATCTATAATTCTTACCCCAGATGCTTAGCCACATAAAGCATTAACCTTTTATTTGAAATATAGATAGTCTTTGTTTCTACAGAAGTGAGAAGAACATTGGAAGTCAGTATGTTCTGACCTATAAAAGTCTGAATGTTCTGACTTATGAAAGTCTGAATGTTCTGACTTATTATGAAAGTCTGAATGTTCTGACTTTAATTTAATAAGGCCAGAAAGACTCAGAATGATCTGAAGATAATGACTTGTTTTTAATGTTTAGAGTATTTAAGAATATGAATGCTCTTGTCATGCTAGTACCATAAGAAACCCTGACAAGATTTTGTTCCCAAAAAAATATATATTAAGAATAACAAGTGTACAATTGAACATAAATTACAAAGTTATAAATGTTGCTAAAAAAATATATTTAAAAAACACCCAATAGATAGTTGTAGTGAAAATATTATGTATTTATATGTACCACTTCTTGACCTGGACAACAAAGTCACCAAACTTAGTCTGATTTTCTAAGTATGTTCTTCTCAAAATTTTTTTTACAGAACATGATTTGACCTGTTTAAGTCAGTTTACAGAAAAAAAATCCGATCAAACTAGGTTTCTTCATCTTAGCCCCACCCTTTTTCTCCTTATCTGAATCGACTACTGTTGGGATAATTAATTTTTTTTTAAGAAACAATTCAGTCAAATGGTTTTTAGAATAATGTTTTTTACAACCAAAAGTTCTATATGTTAACTTTACAGAAAAAAAGTCATGAAAATGCAGAAATAAAATAAATTTTTAAGATACAAATTTGATAAAAAAAATACATTTGAATATAAAATATACCAAATACATTTTTTTTATAGTCCTCAATATTATGACTTGAGGGGACCATATTTCATCAGTCTTTTATCTGGTTTGTCATACATTTTAAAATCAATATGAAAATCCTAGACTTAAAAGTTGACATAAGTACTCTTTGAAGTCAGAACATGATTTGACCTGTTAAAGTCAGTTTACAGAGAAAATTAAATCCAATCAAAACTAGGTCTTCTTCTTCTAAGCCCCTCCCCCTTTTTCTCCTTATCTGAATCTGCTACTGTTGGGATAATTAATTTTTTTTTAAGAAACAATTCAGTCAAATGGTTTTTAGAATAATGTTTTTTACAACCAAAAGTTCTATATGTTAACTTAACAGAAAAAAAGTCATGAAATACAGAAATAAAATAAATTTTTAAGATATAAATTTGATGAAATTTGTTAAAAAAAATACATTTGAATATAAAATATACCAAATACATTTTTTTATAGTCCTCAATATTGTGACTTGAGGGGACCATATTTCATCAGTCTTTTATCTGGTTTGTCATACATTTTAAATTCAATATGAAAATCCTAGACTTAAAAGTTGACATAAGTTTAGTTTTGACTGACTCTTTGAAGTCAGAACGTGATTTGACCTGTTAAAGTCAGTTTACAGAGAAAATTAAATCCAATCAAAACTAGGTCTTCTTCTTCTAAGCCCCCCCCCCCTTTTTTTTTCCTTTTATCTGAATCTGCTACTGTTGGGTTAATTAATTGATAAGTTTATTAGAAACAATTCAGTCAAATGGTTTAAAATAATATATTTTACAACCAAAAGTTCCATGTGTTAACTTAACAGAAAAGAAAGGTCATAAAAATACAGAAATATAATAAAATTTAAAGATGATTTGATGAAATTTGTAAACAAAATACATTTGAATATAAAATATTAGTTCTCATCATTGTGACTTTATTATTGGGTGTCTTTTATCTGATTTTCCCATACGTTCTTAAATGCATATATTTATGACAATGCCAGACTTAACAGTTGTAATAATAAGTTAAAGTGAAGTTTTTGACTGACTCTTTGAAGTCAGAACATAATTTGACCAGTTTAAAACAAAATACAATTAAATATTGAATAATCAATATGCAAAATAAACTTTTTAGCTCACCTGGCCCAAAGGGCCAAGTGAGCTTTTCTCACCACTTGGCGTCCGTCGTCGTCGTCGTTAACAATTTACATTTTGAACTTCTTCTAGAGAACCACTAAATGGAATGGAACCAAACATGGCATGAATGTTCCTTATGAGGTGCTGACCAAGTGTTGTTACTTTGTAGCCGATCCATCATCCAAGATGGCCGCCAGCGGGGGACTTAGTTTAACATAGGACGCTATGGGAAATGCATACAAATGACTTCTTTTAGAGAACCACTGAATGGAATGAAACCAAACATGGCATGAATGTTCCTTATGAGGTGCTGACTAAGTGTTGTTACTTTGTAGCCGATCCATCATCCAAGATGGCCGCCAGCCGGGGACTTAGTTTAACATAGGACCCTATGGGAAATGCATACAAATGACTTCTTTTAGAGAACCACTGAATGGAATAAAACCAAACATAGCATGAATTATCCTTATGGGGTGCTGACCAAGTGTTGTTACTTTGTAGCCGATCTATCATCCAAGATGGCCGCCAGTGGGGGACTTAGTTTAACATAGGACCCTATGGGAAATGCATACAAATGACTTCTTTTAGAGAACCACTGAATGGAATGAAATCAAACATGGCATGAATGTTCCTAATGTGGTGCTGACCAAGTGTTGTTACTTTGTAGCCGATCCATTATCCAAGATGGCCGCCAGCGGGGGACTTAGTTTAACATAGGACCCTATGGGAAATGCATACAAATGACTTCTTTTAGAGAACCACTGAATGGAATAAAACCAAACATTGCATGAATGTTCCTTATGAGGTGCTGACCAAGTGTTGTTACTTTGTAGCCGATCCATCATGCAAGATGGCCGCCAGCAGGGGACTTAGTTTAACATAGAACCCTATGGGAAATGCATACAAATGACTTCTTTTAGAGAACCACTGAATGGAATAAAACCAAACATGGCATGAATGTTCCTTATGAGGTGCTGACCAAGTGTTGTTACTTTGTAGCCGATCCGTCATCCAAGATGGCCGCCAGTGGGGGACTTTTGAATGAAATTAAACATGTTCCTTTCCTTATAAATGAGGTTGTGTTGTCACTTTTAGCCAAATTTTATATTTTTTTATATGATTTTTCAAAATTTGCGGTCGTATAAAAACTAGACTTAAAAGTTGAAATAAGTTTAGATGGGACTGACTTTTTGAAGTCAGAACACGATTTGACCTGTTAAAGTCAGTTGACAAGAAAAAAAAGTCCTATCAAAGCTAGGTGTTCTTCCTCTAATCCCCCTCCCCACTAAATATCAATCTGCTACTGTTGAGTTAATTAATTACTGATTTTTTTTAGAAACAATTCAGCCAAATAGTTATTAAAATATAAAAAAAATTTGCAACCACAAGTTCCATGTGTTAACTTAACAGAAAAGAAAAGTCATGAAAATACAGAAATAATACAATATTTTTTTTTTAGATACATTTGTAATTTGATGAAAATCTCAAAAAAAACAAAATGCATTTGAATATTCAATATATCAAATAAAAATGATCCATATAATTTAAATCAATATGAAAATCCTGGACTTAAAAGTTGAAATAAGTTTAGTTTTGACAGACTCTTAAAAGTCAGAACATGATTTGACCTGTTAAAGTCAGTTTACAGAAAAAAAAATCCAATCAAACTAGGTTTCTTCATCTTAGCCCCCCCCCCCCCCTTTTCCCCTTATTTGAATCTGCTACTGTTGAGTTAAAAAAAATAATTAAGAAACAATTCAGTCAAATGGTTTTTAGAATAATGTTTTTTACAACCAAAAGTTCTATTTGTTAACTTAACAGAAAAAAAGTCATGAAAATACGGAAATAGAATAAATTTTTAAGATATTAATTTGATGAAATTTGTTAACAAAATACATTTGAATATAAAATATACCAAATACATTTTTGTATAGTCCTCATTATTGTGACTTAAGGGGACCTTATTTCATCAGTCTTTTATCTGGTTTCCCATACATTTTAAAATCAATATGAAAATCCTAGACTTAAAAGTTGAAATAAGTTTAGTTTTGACTGACTCTTTGAAGTCAGAACATGATTTGACCTGTTAAAGTCAGTTTACAGAGAAAATTAAATCCAATCAAAACTAGGTCTTCTTCTTCTAAGCCCCCAGCCCCCCCCCCCCCCCCCCCCCCTCCACTCTCTTCCCCTTTTTCCCTTATCTGAATCTGCTACTGTTGAGTTAATTAATTGATAGGTTTATTAGAAACAATTCAGTCAAATGGTTTTAAAATAATATATTTTAAAACCAAAAGTTCCACATGTTAACTTAACAGAAAAGAAAGGTCATGAAAATGCAAAAATATAATAAAATTTAAAGATGATTTGATGAAATTTGTAAACAAAATTTATTTGAATATAAAATATACCAAACACATTTTTTTATAGTCCTCATTATTGTGACTTTATTATTGGGTGTCTTTTATCTGAATTTCCCATACATTCTTAAAGCATATGGCAATGCCAGACTAAAAAGTTGTAATGATTAGCTAAAGTGAAGTTTTTGACTGACTCTTTGAAGTCAGAACATAATTTGACCGGTTTAAAACAAAATACATTTAAATATATTGAATATGCAAAATAAACTTTTTTATAGTCCTCATTATTGCTCCGTATGGGGACCTTATTTCCTCTGTCTTTTATCTGGCTTTTCCGTACATTTTTAAATCAATATGAAAAAACTAGACTTAAAAGTTGAAATAAGTTTAGTTGGGACTGACTCTTTGAAGTCAGAACACGATTTGACCTGTTAATAAGTCAGTTGACAGAGAAAAAAAAATGTTCAATCAAAACTAAGTCTTCTTCCTTTAAGCCCCCTCCATATCTGAATCTGCTACTGTTGAGTTAATTAATTCATAATTATTTTTAAGAAACAATTCAGTCAAATGGTTTTTAAAATAATGTTTTTTAAAACCGAAAGTTCCAAATGTTAATTTAACAGAAAAAAAGTCATGAAAATA
Organism: Mytilus galloprovincialis; assembly: GCF_965363235.1. NCBI lineage: Eukaryota > Metazoa > Mollusca > Bivalvia > Mytilida > Mytilidae > Mytilus > Mytilus galloprovincialis. The sequence continues at coordinate 58,041,792 of NC_134851.1, forward strand.
CAGAAATATAATAAAATTTTAAAATAATTTGGAGAAATTTGTTAACAAAATACATTTGAATATTAAATAATAGTACCGGTATACCAAATACACTTTTTTATAGTCCACGTTTTTGTGACTTTATTATTGGGTGTCTTTTATCTGAGTTTCTTATACATTCTGAAATGCATATGACAATCCCAGACTTAAAGTTTTTTACTGACTCCTTGAAGTCAGAACATAATGTGACTTGTTCAAGTCAGTTTGCACAACAGGATTTACCTCAATGAAATATTAAGATACAATGTATCAAAAATATACCAAATTATCTTTTATATATATAGTTCTTATAATTGTGACTTAATTTTTTGTGATTTTTTTCCTACTTGTATCCATACATTCTAAGTTAACAATCACATCACAATCATGATAATGCACGACTTTTACAGAACTTTGCAAGCCATTTAGTTTTTGACAGACTCTTTTAAGTCAGAACATGATTTGACCTGTTTAAGTCAATTTGTCCGAACATGCCCATTTGACCTGTTTAAGTCAATTTGTCTGAACATGATTTGACCAGTGTTCAAGTCAGATTGCAGAACAAATTTTCCAATTAAAGCTAGGTGTACTTCCTTTAAGCCCTGCTTCTGAATCTGCCATTTGTGAATTTATTTGATAAATGTTTAGAAACAATTAAGTCAAATGGTTATTTATTTTAGGGGATCTTACATATATTTCTTATGTCTGACGTTCCCATACTTTCATTTAATATCATATGTCAGTGCCCCACTCTAAAAATTTCAATAAATTTAGTTTTGGGCTGACTGTTATAAGTCAAAACATGATTTGACCTGTTTAAAAGAAAATGCATTTAAATATTGAATATACCAAATATTTTTTTGTATAGTCCTCATTGTGACTTTAGGGGACCTTTAATATTTTCTCTGTCCTATATCTGGCTTTCCCATACATTTTTAAATCAATATGACAGTACAAGACATAAAGGTTGAAATAAGTTTAGTTTTGACTGACTCTTTCAAGTCAGAACATAGTGTGACTTGTTTGAGTCAGTTTGCACAACAGTATTTACCTCAATGAAATATTAACATGATTAAAATAATAAATGTTTTGCTCTTGATAAATTTAGCTAAAAGTGGATGAAAATAGATCCCTTATTTTTTCCTTGGAAGATTTGAAGTATTGTCATGGTACCAGTAAATGTATCCAATATTGTATTTTGTAAATCTTTTGATATTGACAGTATTAATTTTGAAATGATCGAATTTGATGAGATAAATATATTATGTTAAGATTCTGGAAAGAAGAAGGTATGACGAGCCCCACTTTTTAAACTCTTTGATTCGAAACTAGTAATCACTATATTTTATGGAGATTGATAACAAAGTGGTAGTAATGACTGCTTCAAGTCAGAACAAAAATGACCTCTCTAAGTCAAAATGTATTAAAAAGGGACATAAATCTTATTAGAATATGAAGATATTAAGTCACAATATTTTATGCAAAAGCTGACCTGTGGAAGTCATTTTATGATAAATTAAAGTCTGACATAAACTGACCTGTACAAGTCATATTCTGTTGAGTGCAAGAAGGGAGACAACACTTTCATCAAATTATATCTGACCTATGGAAGTCATTTTATTCTGACTTGTTTATGTCAGAGCTCTGACTGTAATTTATGTACAAAAAATGAACAAAAACAAATATATGTAACACATCAACAAATGACAACCACTGCATTAAAGGCTCCTGGCTTGGAACAGGCACATACATTACATTGTACCTTAATATTTTAATTCACATATTGGTATAAAATCTATTATGTTTTTGTACGATCCAAATTTTTTTTGTTGATTGTATAATGGTATGATGTCGTGGTCATCATCGTCAGAAGACACATTGTTTTCCGGATAATAACTTTAGTTTAAGTGATTAGATCTTTATGAAATTTTCTCAGAAGGTTCAAAGTACCACAAAAGGAAGGTTGGGATCAATTTTGTGGATGATGGTCCCAACTGTTTAGGGATTAGGGCCCAAATCAAGCATTTTTCTAGTTTCAGGATAATAACTTAGTGTACAAGTATTTAAATTGCTCTGAAATTATACCTCAATGTTGAGACCACACGTAGAAGGTTATGATTCATTTGAGGGGTTATGGGGCCAAAGTTTAGGAATTCAGGGCCAAAAAGGGGCCAAAACAAGCATTTTTATAGAAGCTTCCCTTCTGTTAAGGGGCATAAAGAGGGGAGGGGTTAACATTAGAACACTGGGATTTTATTTAAAAAAAAAATCAAATGACTTGAAAACTGTAAGTGATAATTATAAACCCATGCAGTCTTCAGAAATGATCACAGGATAATAAAACAAATCAAATGAAATATAGGGTGAGTCCCTGGGGGAAACCCCCACCCCCTTCAATTTGAGAATGTGCTATTATCTTGTAAACCGTCCAGACCCCCACCCCTAAACCATATATATTCCTGTATGGGACAATAAAACAAATATAAAATAAAAGGGAAGTCCCTAGTGGTCACCCCCAACCCCTCTTGTTTGAGAACTTGTAAATGATCAAAATCCCCACCCCTAAACCATATATATCCTTGCATGGGACAATAAAACAAATCAAATGAAAGAAATGGGAATTCCCTAGGGGTCATCCCCACCCCCTCTTGTTTGAAAACTTGTAAATGGTCCAGATCCCCACCCCTAAACCATATATATTCTTGCAAGGGGCAATTAAACAAATAAAATGAAATAAAAGGAATTTCTCTGGGGTTCACCCCCACCTCCCTTGTTTGAAAACTTGTTAACCATCCAGAACCCCACCCCTAAACCATATATATTCTCGTATGGGACAATTAAACAAATCAAATGAAATAAAAGGGGAGTCCTTCAGGTTTACCCCACCCCCTCTTGTTTGAGAACTTGTAAACAGTTCAGATCCCTACCCCTAAACCATACATATTCTTGAATGGGACAATTTAACAAATCAAACCAAATAGAGGGGGAGTCTATGGGGTTACCCCACACCCTTTTGTTAGAAAACTTGTAAACAGTAGAGATCCCCACCTCTAAACCTTATATATTCTTGTATGGGATAATAAAACAAATCTAATAAAATATGGGACCATGGAAATGGCTTATTATGGGAGCTTTGTTTGGGAGATTTTGTAACAGCATTCTGTTACAATTACTTCTTGTTTATTACATATTTTAGTGTATTAAAGTAATTATACTGCTTCGACCTTTCAAAATTCTAAGAAAGATCTATCTCTTTAATGGATAAATAAATGAAACTAGTCAAGAACTCAACAGATAATTTTTTTTTCAGGTTCTCTGATTGTAAGTACCTGTTGGCCACACACATGAATACTCTCATTGCATTCAGCTAAATATCAGAAAAATCAAGAACAAAGGAAAAAATGCCGAAACTGTACAGTCACTGGTCAGGATTATTTCAGAAGTGCAATTATAATACAATATATGTTACTGGTTAATTTCTATGATTTGTAACATGTGTGAATTTAAACAACACACAGAGGCTTGCATTATTGTTTTACAAGAAAGACACCAAAAGATGCAGTCAACATTTATCATTTTTATCAAAATACGCCCAGGACAAACCATGGGTACACTTAGCTTGAAAGATGGTGCTTTCATACCAAAATTGCCTGGAAGTAAAAGAAATAAAGAGCCAAAATTCATGTCAGCAATCAGGGGATAAGATGAAAGAATACAGAATAAGGTACTGTCATGTTCAGTCTGTATAAGAGTCCTGATGCTCTATATATATACAAATGTATATGCATTTTGTTATGCCCCGTCATAGCGGTGGGGGCATTTAGTTTTATCCTTGTATGTTTGTACATAATATTAGATTTAAGAAGATGTGGTATGACTCCCAATGAGACAACTCTCCATCCAAGTCACAATTTGTAAAAGAAAAACCATTATACATAGGTCAAAGTACAGTCTTCAACACATGTACAGAGCCTTGGATCACACCCAACAGTAAGCTATTATTAATTTAAGGACCCAAAAAATTACTAGTGTGCAACCAGCTTTGAAACATTAAACCAAAGGTTTATTCTATATAAAAAAGAGAAAAGAGAAACACTTATAGTGCATGATTTTCTCACTTTGTTGAAGACCCATTGGTGGACTTTGGTTGTTGTCTGCACTTTGGTCGGGTTGTTGACATATTTCCCGCATTTCCATTCTCAATTTTATTAAGAAGTTATTGAACTTTATTCTTTGAAAATGTGATGGAGGTATCATGTGCACATGGGGAATCTGTTTATTTGTTTTAGTTCACTATAAACATGTATAAACTTAAGTTTGCTTAACCAAATGTACTGAAACTTATACACAATACTTATAACCACAAAACTCAGATCAAGTACTCATTTGGGTACTGTGTGTCACTTTTACCATTCTTAATTTACGACCCCTTAAAATGTTATATGCAAGCAGGGGCATAATCTGTGTCCCATGGACCCATTCACCATTTATTTATTCACAGAATTTTGAAAGGAATAAATAATCCATGATGTTCATATAGATAAAACATATGGTTTCAAGAATTTTTATCTGTTTATTACAGATGAAACGAAACTCTAACAACATGAACAACACAAAAAAATAACTAAATAGCATAGATGCAGTTTTGACCTATATCATGTATATTTATATAAAAATAATGATGATTGCCAATGAGACAACTATCCAACAAAGTTTGAATAAAGTGGATATAAGCAGTTTTAGGTAACTGTACACCCTTATGAATGATAAAAACCTGTACTGTACATATAGTCCGCTGTAAAAGGTCCAGACAAGAAAAAATATGAACAAAAACATTTGAGAAAACTAAAGGCCTAATTTATATATAATTTACAACAAAACAAGTAGCGAAAATCAAATGTATAACATAAGTAAACCAACAACTTATGGGATTACTGGCTCCTGACTTGGGACAGGCACACAAAGAATGTGGCAGGTTAAACAAATTTTTGGTTGCTCAAACCTCCCCTAACCTGGGACAGTGGTGTTACAGCACAACATAAGAACAAACTATAAAAATCAGTTGAAAAGGTTTCATCATATTTGTATAGGTCAACTGTCTTGAAATGATCAACAAGTGATTGTAGAATTGAATAACCAAAAACACACAAACATCTAACGTGACGGTACCCAAATTGCACCTATTTTGACAGTTTTTTCAACTACGTTTTTTTATGATCAAGACAAAAATTTCCATTTAGTGTTTATTTTGTAGCCGTATCCTTCTTTATTATATAGGTACACCAATTTGATTTTCAATTCATATGGAATCATAGAAAAATTGGTCTGAACTAACCTCCAAACCATCAATGATTCTGTAATGAGGAGTACCCAAATTGCATCCATGCTTAAATTCACATCGTCAAAAGTCTAATAACCGAGCTTTTGTTTAATTTCTTCAAATATTTTGAACAATTGGATATTAGTCCATGCTTACTCCTCATATTTTACGAAATGGATACTTATAATATATTGTATTTGCTAATTTTAAAAAGATGACGTTTTGATGACGTCGCATGGTGACGTTTTCGTACATTTTGCTTTTTCAGTAAACAGTCCATCTGTTGATAAAGACTGTGAACGTTTTGTGTATATCTAAATATGTTTACCTATGTTGAAAGACGTGCATAGTATCAAATCATAAAAATACAAATTGTTTAGTCTCTAGGAAATCTTGTAAGATTTCCGTTGTAATTTTTAGCTCACCTGGCCTAAAAGGCCATGTGAGCTTTTCTCATCACTTGGCGTCCGTCGTCGTCGTCGTCGACGTCGTCATCGTCGTCGTCGTCTGTCGTCGTTAACAATTTTTCAAACATCTTCTCCTCTGAAACTACTGAATGGATTTGAATGAAACTTAAAATGATTGTTCCTTAGATTATCCTGCACAAAGTGTGTGCTTCGATTTTTGATCCGTCAAAAAACATGGCCGCCGTTACTTAAAATAGAACATAGGGGTCAAATGCAGTTTTTGGCTTATATCTCAAAAACGGAAGCATTTAGAGCAAATCTGACATGGGGTAAAAATGTTCATTAGGTCAAGATCTATCAGCCCAGAAATTTTCAGATGAATCAAACAAACCATTGTTGGGTTGCTGCCACTTAATTGGTAATTTTAAGGAAATTTTGCAGTTTTTGGTCATTATCTTGAATATTATTATAGATGAAGATAAACTGTAAACAGCAAAAATGATCAGCAAAGTAAGATCTACAAATAGGATAATATGACCAAAATTGTCAATTGACCCCTTAAGGGGTAAATGTCCTTTAATGACAATTTTTCACAATTTGTTCATCATATTTGCTAACTTTAAAAAATCTTCTCCTCTGAAACTACTGAATGGATTTAGATGAAACTTAGCATGATAGTTCCTTAGATTATCCTGCACAAAGTGTGTGCTTCGATTTTTGATCCGTCAAAAAACATGGCCGCCCTTACTTTAAATAGAACATAGGGGTCAAATGCAGTTTTTGGCTTATGTCTCAAAAACGGAAGCATTTAGAGCAAATCTGACATGGGGGTAAAAATGTCCATAAGGTCAAGATCTATCAGCCCTGAAATTTTCAGACGAATCAAAAAAACCATTGTTGGGTTGCTGCCACTAAATTGGTAATTTTAAGGAAATTTTGCAGTTTTTGGTCATTATCTTGAATATCATTATAGATAAAGATAAACTGTAAACAGCAAAAATGATCAGCAAAGTAAGATCTACAAATAGGTTAATATGACCAAAATTGTCAATTGACCCCCTAAGGGGTAAATGTCCTTTAATGACAATTTTTCACAATTTGTTCATCATATTTGCTAACTTTAAAAAATCTTCTCCTCTGAAACTACTGAATGGATTTGGATGAAACTTAGCATGATAGTTCCTTAGATTATCCTGCACAAAGTGTATGCTTCGATTTTTGATCCGTCAAAAAACATGGCTGCCCTTACTTTAAATAGAACATAGGGGTCAAATGCAGTTTTTGGCTTATATCTCAAAAACGGAAGCATTTAGAGCAAATCTGACATTGGGTAAAAATGTTCATTAGGTCAAGATCTATCAGCCCTGAAATTTTCAGACGAATCAAACAAACCATTGTTGGGTTGCTGCCACTTAATTGGTAATTTTAAGGAAATTTTGCAGTTTTTGGTCATTATCTTGAATATCATTATAATAAGATAAAGATAAACTGTAAACAGCAAAAATGATCATCAAAGTAAGATCTACAAATAAGTTAAAGACAATTTTTCACAATTTGTTCATCATATTTGCTAACTTTAAAAAATCTTCTCCTCTAAAACTACTCAACCAAATTCAACCAAACTTCATTTGAATGATCAGTAGGGTGTATAAAATAAAGTTTGTGTTTTATTTTTTATTTCGTCAAAAAACATGGCCGAAGGCATTGTTTACCAGGTGAGCGATTCAGGCTCTTGAGAGCCTCTTGTTTCTAAATAGGTGCAATTTGGGTACTCGGTGCAATTTGGGTACCCTTACGTTACTGTCAACACCAAATTCCCCAAAACAAAAGATTAAAGGGGGATCGCAGGCATAAAACAATTTTTGTTTTTAAACATAGAATTTTGCAATTTTTTTTCTAGAAATAAACTTCATATATCCTATACTTAAATAGAAATTCTAATATGACGTCCTTATTACACTTTGTAAACAAAGCCGTGTTCTAATGAGCACAAAATATGTTTGACACATGCGCACAAACTTACTGTTTGTATTTACTTTATTTCCATCGTTATCCTTTAAAATATATATTATTATATATTTTTATGAAACAACACATATTTACCCTGCTCGTAGTTTTTAAACTTATCAAATATGAACTGCAATACACAGACGCCTTGAGGAGGAAACGAGAACAGCCACACATTTTTACGGTAATTTCGCACGCTTCGACCTATAAAAATACTGTTTTTGTCCTATTAGAATCGAAATAATTCCTTCATGTCATGCTCTATGCTCATTTTAACATGGGTAGGCATTATATTTGACCACATTTTACATCTAGCTAACGCTCAGTGTAAAATATTGACAAATATAATGCCTACCCATGTTAAAATGAGCATAGAGCATGACATGCAGGAATTATTTCTTAAATAAAAGTATAGGGTCACAGTTCATTAAACCTCACAATCTGCCTTCGAAAGAAGCATGTATTTTTTGCTAAGTACCTTTTACTGTAGAACTGAAACATGTAATAGGACAAAATGTAAGAGGAAAAAAATGTAATTTCAAAATATAAAGAACTAAATTACAGAAATTGCTTAAATTTTACAATAGTTGAGTTTTAGTACAGCTTATTTTGAGAAAAAATAATAAAAAAATATAAGTAACCCATGAGTTGAAAAAGATGTTTGAATTTTAATGCCAAAAAATGGCATTTTTTCATCTAAGGGAGATAATTTAGAGCTTTTTCAGTGATATAAACATTTCAAAAATCATCTGGGGCCAAAACAAATAGATTTTTTGGTTGATGTTTGTACCATATATCATATATTTACCTCTAATAGTATAAAAATAAAATTTGTAATGAAAAAAAAATGTTTAAATTTTTGCTGAATTTTTATACCCTCATACATCCTTAAGATACAACTTTAGGTGACAGTAATGGTCTTGACTTCGGAAAGCCACATGCAAACTCAATGTTGCTCCCCTTGTAAATCTCGATCAGTCTTTTTAAAAAGAAAAAAAGTAAACATAAAAGAATGCAGGTTGTCAGGAACATTCAATTGAAGAAAGGGAAAGAACACAACTTTACACTAAATAATTTTGAAAACTTATTGCCTATACTATCTTTATTGATAACAGACTGAGCCAAAAATGTTTTCATCTACTAGTACGGACACTAAATATTAAAACTTGTGCCTTTATAACTATATAAAATTTTGAAAATATTCAATTGTCCGAATCAATATTTACTAGTCTGGGGCATTGGACTAGTGGCTAACATGGCTAACAGTGCAGACTGTGATAAAAAATTTCAGAAACATTATGTACATTATGATCATTGTGATTGTGTTAAACATCAGACAATTAAGGCAATCAAAATGGTCAGAGGGGGCAAAGAAGTTTTGTTAAAAATGTCAAATGGTTATAGTCTCAACCTATCAACATGATCAAAATTGTTGATTTCACAGTTAATATTTACTTTTAGAATGTTCAGCGGAATAGAATGTTTTTGTTATATTTTATTAAATGTTAATTTACTTTGTTCTTATAGGCAGGAGTGAAAGGAAGAGAAAACAAGGCATCAGTAAAGAAGCAGACCAATTTATAATGATATGTAATAATTCCAACTGAATATGTTACAAACATTGCACATGCTATGAAGATTTATTCCTATGTATACTATGATTTGTAGTTATCTTTTATTGTATGCTGTTGTAATATTATAAAGTACTACTACATGTATTTTTATATTTTGCTGTGGAGAATATCAAAGAAATTTTAAATTAGAAAAATATAATTAAAGATAGTTTCTTCCATGTTTTCTGTGACAAAAAAAAATTGTGCACTTAGGAAAATGAAATGAGGCTACATTATTGAATATTTTTTAGTTTGAGTTTGAGGGTTTTTTTTCATTCCTATTTTAAAATTTCATTAGCATTTGAATGAGTTGAAACTAGTTTTTATCAATTATTTCGTTTTCAAGATGTACAACAGTACAGTAGGTAAAGGTTTTTTGTACAATAGTTTACTATGATGTTATGGTCACTCAAATAAATTTGAAACTTTGTACTTTCAAGTGTTCATTATGAAGTCAGTATTTTTTAAACAATTACAAATAAGTTACTGAACATGGAAATCTGATTGTGGAAGAAGGGTACAATGTGTTATGGACGCATATCTCAATTGCCCTCCTCACCAGCCTCTCAGTAATGGAATTTTGACTTTGAAAATTTCCTTAGTTTACACTGAAATATTTGTGATAACCGGGTTAGTTCAGTTTTAGGAGAACCAGGGGTATTTTATATGCAGTTAAATAAGCTTTTGGACAATACATGTGCTTGGGGATGTTAATAATCCTGAACCTTAAATCATAGTTTTATAACTTGCAATCTTTTGAAGTTTACATGTTAAAGTTTATGCTTAGGCCAGTTTAAAGTCAACCTCTTATAAATAGGATTTAGAAGAGGCCTAAGACCCCCTTTTTGTGGGACAAATTGGCCTGATATTATATTTAGAAAATTACTGAAGCATGACAAAAGGGATGCAATAGAGAGCAACCTTAATATTTCTAAGAAAAGTAAGGAAAAATGTGGTCATAAACAAATACATTTTTTTTTCAGTTAGAAACATTTTTTTATGAATCAAAATTTTTATGAATCAAAATTTAAAAAAATAAGTTTATGTAAAAACTTTTTTAGATGTATCAACATTTTGTATTGTAAAATCTTGAAGATTTTGTTTTTCGGGATTTTTCCCAAATATGTTTAAGAAATCAAAATGCATTATTTCTGCTTGTAGATTTTATTTCGGGATTTTTCCCGAAATGGGTAACAAAAATCTATGTAACAAGTGAGTGCCTGATATTAAATTAATATTTCAGGATTTTTCCCGAAATGTGAAAAAAAAATTATTAGTCGGTAGGTCTAGCATATACACTTGATTTTTCGGGATAAATCCCGAAATATTTGAAGACATCTGTGTACATATTTTGTAGTTAGTTAATTTTTGTCGGGATATTTCCCGAAACGTGTTACAGATATTTTTGTTGAAACGCTCTGCCAACATATGTGTTATAAATAATAATGTTGAAAATGATTTCGGGATATTTCCCGAAAAAATAGTTGTCACATACAGCTTCACTACAAATATTTTGAAACTTTCATATATTTTGGGAAATTTCCTGAGCATTAAATGTAAATTTTATCAGTTTTAAGAATAAAAACATGGAATATTGTAAAAAATGTGTGTTTCTTTATGAAATTTGCATTCAATTTATGGTTAACATTGAAAAAGATTAGAAAAAGGAATAAAATGGATTTTACTCTTTTAAAATAGAGTCTGTTTATAGCAGTACAAATATGCATTTGATTATTTCAGATTGCCAGGTCAAAATAGTTCCCGAAATTATTATAGTTGATACAATGACACGTAAGAATAGGAAAGTAAAGTGAGTATTACAAAGATATTATTCCACTATGTGTAAATAATGAATTGATCGCTACACCTGTCCTAAGTCAGGAATCTGATGTTCAGTAGTTGTCGTTTGTTAATGTGATTTATAAGTGTTTCTCGTTTCAGGTTTTTTTTTTAATATAGATTTGACCGTTGGTTTTCCCGTTTGAATGGTTTTACACTAGTATTTTTTTGGGGCCCCTTATAGCTTGTTGTACGGTGTGAATCAAGGCTCCGTGTTGAAGACTGTACCTTGATCTTTTATGGTTTACTTTTATAAATTATGACTTGGATGACGAGTTGTTTTATTGGCACTCATACCACATCTTCCTATATCTATATATATATAGCGAAATTAACATTTGATAAGTTGAGACGATTCCGCGTGACACTAAACAAACCTTCATATTCCCCTCTGAGTATCGTATTCTCCTATGAAGATCGGGACAACGTCGTGTGACGTTACGCACGGATAATATACATAACTTTTTGAAAGACAGAATAGTCAATATTCATGTTATTGTTTAAAAAAAAATTCACATGTAAAACAATTCAGAAAAAAACTTATCATGCTAAAATAATTACATTTTGATCGGTATTGTTTGTCAATACTTTTGTCGTATAAGAGCAAGGGAAGAAGAAGAGTTTATGTTTAGAAAGTAGTTGGCTTAGCGATGCACTCGGGAATTATGAATTTTCTTTGCTGAACAAATCTTCATATCTTCCTCAGGCAAGGGAAATTAATGTATTATATTCAGACAGTTTACATCATTACAACTCAATAGGGGAAGTGTACACAGTCAGAAGAATCGACGTCTCATTGAAAAACAGTCACGATATAAGCAAATTAATCGATTATGTCAGGTCAATCCGTACTGCGATTTTTTTTCGGGTTTAAAATTTCGCAATTTCGCAATTAAGAGTCAACACAGTATCCAAAAATTTTGACAGTTTTTATTTTTATGGATTTTTTTATTCTCAATTTCATATTTTCGCAGATAATCAAATACTGCCAAAAATTTAATATTACAACAGTATCAGTTCTTACAGCAGATGTTTATTCCTTCAGTCAGTCTTGTGGCATTTGACATCGCAGCGTTGTTCCTAATGGAAACATAGGTACATGTAAGATTCCTCTACAATATACATGAGTTATGATGTTATACTGATATATGAACCTGTTATACATGTGGCTGTTGACCTAGTCGGATCTTTTTTTTTTATCCTGGAACAGACTAATAACCCTCGTCGAATACAACACGCACTATCCTCGAACTATACACTTTAACGATATTGAGACAGAGGGAACTACTGATGCAGAAGTCGTTATATTAATTCTAAAATAGGAGCTCCGCACGAAATGTTAACCTATATTGGTCTTGGCTAAATCAAAAGTAATTGTTAAAGCAAGTCTTATCTGTTCTTTACATTAGCTTGTAGTAGTAGTATGCATTTCATGGGCATGTAAAATAATACGCATACAAATAAATGTGTGCAAGAGCTTGGTTATGTGTCTAGCAGATATATAATAACATAATTAATTAAGACAGGATAAGTAGTACTACATTTGTAAGTACATTGTATATATTGTTATTTTGGGTTTAATTGGTCTTTTAACACTTTTTTTATTCGAGTGTCTCTGATGTGTCTGTTGCAGAAGAAACGCGCGTCTGGCATGCAAAAAATAATAAAAATGGTCAATAAAGATTTTATTTTCTAAAGTAAGTGAAATAATTTAAAAAATACACAATATTGTCAAAGCAAAAATAGTATATATTAATGAGACAAAAAGGGGGGAATATTTGCATATTTGGTTTGAGCGTTTTCAAAAGGGGAAAAAAAGCTACGTCTGTCTTTCACATTAAAAAGGAAAAACATGTAAATTAAAGAACAAAAGTCGAAATTTTAACTGTTATAACTAAATTTCAAATAAAAAACATTTAATTGTAGTAATTAGAGTAAGTCACGCACAGCTTAAGAAATAAAAAATCTGGATGCAGTATTATCATTTTCATTACACTGATATTGATAATTCAGCACACTATCATTGATTTATTCATATATCCATATAAACAATTTTTTTTCTCTTTAAGTTGTTGATTTGTGTTCGAAATTTACTAATATTTAAAAGAAAACCTTAAGTAGCTTCTCAAAAATTGTGAAGTGATTTCTGTTCAATGTTTGTAGCTTATTTTTGACAATTCATGTAAATTGGTTGGATTTTCTCGTATTGATGGACATAGCCTACTGTATGGACAAGGTTATTATAAGGACGAACATGACAGGATTCCTCTTCATTTCCACTGGTGACGCTGTCGGAGATATTAGATCCATCTTCAACATCTAAATACGTATCATCGGTTAAATTTTCATCCGTAAAGTTTTCATCATCTATCGTGTGATATACATGTGCTTCTTCGTTTTCCTCAGACACAGCATGACTTTCCTTTACCAGAACGTTCTGTAGCCGGACGCCATGGTTGATAATTCCCATGTTTGAAATTTGTCTTTTTTTCTTAAACCGCTTATAGACGAGGATACCTCCAATGATCACGATAATACAAGTAACTACAGAAGAGTAGATAAGTAATTCCAACTTGAGTTCTAAAACATAATTAGGTGTGGATAATAAATATTATTATCATTGGACATGTATAAATGTGTATAAAATGATAAAGTATAGCTCAACAAAATCTGTGTCTGCGTTGTGATTTTATTTGACATATGAAAGCCATTACCAAATGTAGACTAGTGGTACCGTAGTTTAACTATTGTACCATTACTATATTAACACTGAGGTTATGAGTTAGAACCCCGCACGTGGCATGGTTTGGATTGCTAATTTCCTGCCAAAGTTCAATCGTTCTGTCCAGGCACTCCAGCGTCCTTCGCTAATAAATACTGGCAGTCATTAAAAAGTCAACAATGCTGAAAGTGACGTTAAAATCCCAACAATCAATCATACAACCATAAATCTTTACAAAGCAGTGATTTCTAATGTAAAAAGCATGTACTATTTGTCTAGAGATACCAAAACAGTCATTTGTTTATTGTGTGTTTATTGACCCCGACAATTTTTGTGCGAAACTGTTTAATTGATTGGTAGTAGTCTTATGACCGTTAAATCAAATGTTTCTCTGTATTTGATTACTGTTCCAATAATATGAAATAAAAGTTCTAAAATAAATCAAAATCACGTTTTCTAATAAATAATTAAATTTATGTTTATTGAAATTGAAATTGACAAAAGGGTTACGCTGAAGAACGATAAGAATTGACACTACTAAGCTAAGTTTTACGGTCACCATCATCACATCACATCTTTCACGATCGTTGATCTTTAGATTCCAGAATGGCTGACTGCTCTATAAAGTTACCGATTGTATCCTACCCCCGATTGTGACATTTAAGTTTGGATTGGCATGGAAGGTGATGCATACATACATGTAGAAGATAATGATTTACCTGCTGACACACCCTGTGTCGCTTTTTTTTTAAGTTCGTGATATTCCCTAATTGTTTTTAATTTTTTAGTGATTTGCTTTTTTGAATCGATTCATGGGCATTGGATATCAGTTGATAATCGTTGCTTAAACTGTACTATGAACACTCAGTAAAAAAATGAGGGCAACAGGTATGTTTCATTGCAAAAGAAAATCAACATCCAACATTCTCTCAGTTCTAACAAGTTTTTACCTGTCAGAGTTTCAAAAAACTTCCTGTGTACTGTGTCAGTAGAAGGAGACACATGTTCTGAAAAATAAAAACACCTTCAATGATTATAAAGTGTGTTTTTGCTAAAAAGATGATTAGATGCCTCCAATGATCACAATAATACAAGCAACTGCAGTCGAGTAAATTAGTTATCCAAACTTGAGTGATAAAACATAACTGGGTGTGAATTAACAATACCATTAACATTTAGAATGTATCAATGTGCCTAAAATGATAAATCATGCATCATCTATATAGTTTGATTAAGATTGATATACAATTAGTTGGCTAAGGTTTTACGAATCTTACCTGTGCTAGTTTCGAAAATCTTCCCGTGTATTGTATCAGTAGAAGGAGACACATGTTCTGAAAAAAACCCATCTTCAATGATTATAAAGTGTGTTTTGCTAAAAGGATAACAAAATAGCTGTCATTATTGTTTGCTTGAAATGTAAACCAAGAGCTTTTATTTAATATTGTGTTTCAATTTCGTCGTCAAACACGGAGAACACTATAGTATTACTCTTTACATTGGATGGATTTGATAAAATCGATAGAATTTCTGGTGTTTTGTAATTTAAATATGGGTTAATTCCCTTGCCAGGTAAAGCTATTTGAGGCACTATGCGGGATAATAAATAATAAGTACGCTTCATTTAGAGTCGGCATAGTATTCATAAAAAGGACAAAACATAAACTCTAGTTTGCTTGTAAACGATATTATTTGATACCCTTTGTACTGTATTATTTTCATTTGGTTCAACTAACAGAAGGAAAGTAAGAAACAAATACACTATGTCTCTAATTGAATCTATGTTTTGAAATAAATAAAACAAATGCTACTGCATGTATTATCAAAATTGCATATGTTAATTTCTGAAAGAGTTTAACATGTTTTAAAGTCTTGTTTTATGTGAAAAAATATACCTGACTATAAAGAAAAAATAGTTGAAAATGACACAAATATAGTAAAAATACAAGAAATCACAAACAATGAAAACTATTTATATCATTTGCGAGGCAAAGTCGGAGAAAATTACACAATGTGTGGTAAGACTTTGATGTTTTTCAAGACCTAAGAGTTGACTTGGGCATTAAGATATTGTCATCTCTAGACTTCTATAATTTTGTAAGGAAAACCCTCTATAAAAAGTGAGGTGTCTTTTTTACTTTGTTGGATGTATAAATACGCAGGCACGTCCAGTGGGAAGGGAAACTTTAAATATATTGAATTGAATGGAAAAGGATTGCTTTCTGTATATTAAAGAATCCTTACAATAACTTATGACAATTGTGTTGTTGTTCTATAACAAGGAAACATCAGGCCAATTAACCACATAAAATCAGCACACACACACACATACTACTTGTTGAAAAAGATTTAGTCATGTCATTGTACATGTTGTATAAAGCCAATAAGAAACCAAAAAAAAAAGCATTTTAGTTGTGAGATTTTGTATGATTTCATCTTTTCTTGGCTAACGTGTCGTGTCATACATTATCAACTGCATTTATATTTAATACTTCCCTTTTGCACTGCTGTAAGACCTCTCCTTTGATGGGGGCGGGACAGTGGGGGTGGAGGTGGTCAAATCCCCAAATCCCTAGTTTACTTTGGCTAATCCCGAATTCCTAGGCCTTATTTGATACAATATTCCGGAATACCGCTAAAATAACATGTGCTTTTTTGGCAAAATACATTAACTCATGATTTTGTACAGTAACTGTTCAAAGCTAGCAGTCAGTCTGTTTTGCAGATTCCCTGTATCTTATTAATATAATGTAGTGCGCTTGTTTAAAACAAATTATATATACATGGAGACTGCGACCTTCTAAAATTTAAAAAGACACATAACTAAGTTGGCCAGCTATATAGTTTGAGCTCAATAAAAGAAGGTAAGTTTTGTTCGTCAGTTACTTGAAGTATCATAGTACATTGTATACGTTATCGCTCTTCTTTACTCTGCAACTTGTTTTTGTGCCAGTGCAACAGGGCTTTATTCTTAGTGTTTCATGACTACTCATTATTTCGGATGTACGTATTCGGGATCGATTGATAAATTTTGTCCGTAAGCATAGGGAACCAGCTATTGTAATATTCACAACAATCTCACTAGTGCCTATATACCGAAGGCTATTTAATATACACATGTTTAATCGTACAGATATTCATATAACAGTACATGTAGCAATAGTTAATAATATAGATATATGTTCACAATTATAATTACCAATTCAACATGTTACTTTATTCTCATCTATAATACAACTGACTAATAAAAGGATCTTATAAGATCGTGCTGTAAACATATATTCTTAATTGAGACTTAACATTGCTTAATGGTCTTAGAGTATTTTTGATTAACTTGTAAATGTTTTTGCAACTCTACTGTGCAACTCATGTACTGTATAAACTGTCACAACAATCAAGATTAAAGTATTGATCATTAACTCTTTGATGTAGTTGACACGCCACACTAGTCCGTAGTAAGGATCCTGTGTCAAGTGGTTGTGCGTATACAGTGAATTTAGTTTTTGTTTTTTCGGGAAATTCTTGATTTGTGTGTTGACATTTTTTTCTTCGATTCTATTTGGGCCATATTTAGCTCTGTTGTATAGTTGATCACTGTCACAGTAGCTGACATTTTTCTGTTAGAACAAATAATGTGCAAATATATGCAACTAGTATTAATTAAAAAAAAACAGAAACCATTGAACAAATAAACGTAGAATCACAAACAACATCGAACAATAAAAAACATGCACAAACTCCTACAAAAATCAGGAGTAAACCTAGGTGTTCCGAATAGGTAAGCTCATGCTATTTTTGTTCAAGCAAGAGTCCCGATAGACAAAAATCCCGAATTACAAGACGTAAAACTGGAGTCTCGATTAAACTAAATTCCGAAATCCCGATGATAATATACCATGTTTCCGAAATCCAGAACTTAAAGATGGACAATGGACGATCCTTCATCCTTGATGATGGTGATACCCCCCCCCCTCTTTTCCGCTTTTATGTTCTCAAATGTTTAATGATTAAACTTTTTTGTATTTCCACCCAATCAGTTACAATTATTTACCATACTTTAAGTAGGGAAATTACCACTGTCCGGCAGCGCTAAATGTGTTCAAGTTTATTAAAACGGCCTATCATCTTTTTTGCAATTATATTATCATAATCTCTGTATATTTCCATTTTTAATCATTTGAAAAAGCTGATGACCACTACATAAGATTTTAATAACAGAAATATAGTTTTTAAACACAATGTATTCAAGTGGTCCACATTTTGTACATGTACATTAAGTTTACATTAAGGATAGAAATTTTGGCAGAGAAAAATTGTATCGTCATCAAAATCCGACACGTGCTAGGGGTTAAAGGTGAAATGATTGTCCAAAATCATGTACGTTAATTTTCCTTTGCCATAGGGTACATTCAAATAATACATGGATATTAGATATGAAATACCTCTATACAAATCCCACAGAGTGCCTAGTTTTGGCTAGACAATGTGGTTTTTATTTTCATATGTAATATAATTGACAACATGAAGAGTTGTCTCATTGGCACTCACACCACATCTTCCTATATCTATAAATATATTACTACATAAAATGAATAGAAGAAACATCAAGGAATTAAAGTAGTTTGACCAGATTCTAAATTGAATGGAATAATAACGAGATGCATTAAATGTAGAAAAATATGTTTTCATTGGAAGCTGGAATATACATGCATGTAGTGACATACTACTGGTGATGAATAAGAAAAAGTGAGGGTTTTAGAAAACAAGCACTGGGATACAACTTTGATGATGATTCTTATTCTGTTCACGAATTATAAAGTTGTTGCGAGGTTTTGTATCTACCAATGTATTCTAAAACAACTTTCATACATCCATTAGATCAAAAGTATATAACAATTGCAAAAATATGAAATATAGTATAAACTATATACTATTTGATAGTTATAAACAAAATATCTAACAAAATGAGTGACCAATACACTTAACTAAGAATATGTTTTCAGTTTATCACTACATTGTCTAACCAAAAACACAGATTAGAAGTAAAATGTATATAGATATCTCCTAATAGTATTAATACTAGTATATCCGTAGATATTGAGATACCAAATTGTCGTCTGGTATGTAATTGTACCGATTGTACCTCTTTCCCGATTATTACATTTCGCTTATAAAGTGTGATGTAGATTGGAATGGCGGGTGATGAATGCATATGAGATGATGTTTTACCCTGTGGAGCCACCCTGTATCGCATTTTTTAATGTTCATAAAAGTCCCTCAGTGCTTTGTTTGTTACATTCATTTTGATCATATTAATCGATTTATGGTGTTTGAACATCGGTAAGCAATTGTTGCGTAAAATGCACAGCAAATACACAGTAGTTGAAGGCAATGTGGGTATTTATTTCAAAAATAAAAAAAAAAAAAGCTAATTCTATTAAAAGATAATAGGCGCACCGCCATTTATTTTCCCCTGAATTGCAGTTGACGAAAACAAACCTAAACATGATAAAATTACAATATGTGTTCTTTTTCCTCTTCAGATGAAACACACATTCATTATATCAAACAAACCTCACCAATCATGTTCAAAATTGTTGACGATAAATTTGAAAATTTTAACAGATATAACTTATTCAGAAACTGCGAATACACTTAGATCAGGACGTGTTTATGTTGTCTTCAGTTTTCTTATTTTAAAACGTTGCTACTTTGCAATCCTTGTGGTGGCTTATTATTGTTGAAAACGTTTTTGGTAATTGGTCAATTTGTAGATGACTCCTTTCACAGCTCCTTTGTCAAAAATAAAATAAAAAGAATACCTGTTGTTACGTCTTTTAAAACACATCCTATGACACGATCACACCTATAAAAATACGCAATTCAATGAAACATATTGTTAGCGTACATAATTGCATGAATTCATAAGTATCCTTTATATTTATTTGCACTGACATACTAATCAAGTATTAAAATGATCAATGCTTCTACTTTTTCTTCTTGTTCTTAAAAACAGATATACAAGTCATGTAGTTTTTCAAGATTGCTTCAAACCAAGAAACCTCAAAAGTTTTTGCAATATATTGATATTACTCTAATACTGAAACAACTGCAAAGGAAATGCGTCTAAATGGAAACGAATATTACATAACATTTAAATAAACGTATATTAGCAACAAATAATGTAAGAAATAGCATTGACTGTCCATTTTGTTAACGATAAAACAGATTGAGCAGAATCTAATGTCTTATAAACGTCAGTTTATATTAATTTAATTAGTTTCCATAACGATTTTTTTTATTAATAGAAATTCACATATTTTGTTTAAACATTTACCTCTGTTGGCTGATACAGGCGCAACGGTAAATGCAATCTTTACCATATCTATTGTTCCAACAAGGTTTGCAAGACAGACCTCCGATTGATTTAAAACCAACCTTGCACTCTAAAAAAAATAAAAAAAACTATACTGATATATGACAACTTGCTTTGTGTATGTGTTTACTTAATATAAGTTACGATATTTGCATACAATATATAAGATAGTTACATGCTGTTGTATCCAAATCATCGGTCGCTTTCCATCTATTCTCTAGGCTTCTTATTTTTTTGTATTATTATTTAATTTCAGTCATTTTAAAAGATTATAAATGGGTAACATTTTAAAAAATATGTATCATGTAAAAAAAAAATTGAAAAAAGACAATTAAATGTTTTTGTTATATAACATAAGATTGCAATAATTATTTAATTTTAACAGAAATCATGAACCATTATTTGGTATAAGTATATGTTGTACATCTGAATGGGTTGATTTTCATTAAAAATGATGAATATCAGAGAAAAGATTCAAAATTATTTTTTTGCATTGTTTAAGAATGCGAATATTTTTTTCGTAATACAAAAATGCACTGTTATTTGCAATCAGTCATTTTAAATGCCTCTGGATAAGTATTTTTTTTATAAACTGTGAATAATATAAGGAAAAGGATACTTAAACGATACTGTGTTGAATAAGAATGTACCTATTGTTTTGGTATTTTAAGGGAAATAATAAACCGTCATTAGTTTTTATTTCTTCCCATTCGTCTGTTTCGGTTGTTTTTTACATAAAATATTATAAAAAATTAAGATGAGATAATAACATTTTGTATACAGTGTTTGAAATTACCATATTTCTTCTTTTAGTTAGAATCAATTAATTTGTATCAGCAATGATTCATTTCATATATATGACTCTGGATGAGCTACTTTTTCATTGATACATATTTTGTATCACTCTTATTGGTTTACGTTTATTTAAAAAAAATATGTTGAGTTTAAGTATCATTGAGAAAATCTATTTCCATTGATAAAATATCATAATCATAGTCTCAAAATTTTAATAGGTATTTTTTTTCTTCAGCAAAACTAGATTTTTTCGGTATTCTTCTGCATGTTATGGGAACTTTGAGTTTTGCATATGTTTTATCAGCATGCATTTCTTCTGAAGGCAAAATTTTGAATGGCTAAATAACGTGATTATACTATGAAAAAAATATTATTTAGAATATATATCTATAAATGCTTTCTTATTCGATCCAAATTATTGCGAGAAGTATATGCACATTGTATTAATATCTTATTAAATGATACTTTGTATTTGTGACAATATATGAGCACGGAAATATTTTTGTGAAAATAGTCAAAGCATTGAATATTTTATAGGATAGGTACATAGTGTTCGGAAATGACAATATAAGGTTTTAAAGTTCAACGGATCATATTGTTAAAAGGTTTTAACAAATATTTTATAAGTCTAAAACCTTTTCTGAATTTTTGTTTTTTCCAAGCTCTTCAACTGCGTATTTGATTTGGCCTTCTAACTGATTTGAGCATCACCGATGTGTCTTATGTTAACGTTTTGTCTGGCCTACCAAACTAAAAGCAAAGTAGCAAGTCAATGATAGATAGTAAATGTTTATGAACCTTACTGCTATTCTAAGGTTTATAAAAAAAATCTACACCTAAAAAGTAAAGAAGAAATTGATCACATAATGTTGTGAAATATTACGAAAAAGTGTTGTTATTGATTTTGTTATTAGTTTTTATTTATTGCTGGTTATCTGTCTGATAGAAACAATATCATTCGTAGCTAAATGAGGAAAAACCAAATATTTCATTCAAAGTGTGATATTGACGCAATGAAAATGTACTAGGTTATATATGATTGACGCACTATTAGAAAAGACATCTATCAAACATAACAGTTGCCCATGTGCATGGTGTATCTATGTTGATAGTCTTATTGAATTTAAAAACAAATACTAAAGGTTACTGAAGGTTATGAAATAGTACTAAACATGCACTTAACTAAAAAGAAACATTTT
Source organism: Mytilus galloprovincialis (assembly GCF_965363235.1). Lineage (NCBI taxonomy): Eukaryota > Metazoa > Mollusca > Bivalvia > Mytilida > Mytilidae > Mytilus > Mytilus galloprovincialis. Next base: position 58,064,088 of record NC_134851.1, read on the forward strand.
CAAATTATAGTTTAATTATTAGCAATGTTAGTTGACTGAATTTGAAATTGACAAAAGGAGAAATAATAATATGTGTTTGTCAACAACTTCAACATATTTCTGAATTTAAAAACGTACATGTTTCTGTCTTACAATACATAAGGACCATATACACATTCGCCTTCATCAATAATATAGAGTATTACATGTACTAAAAATAGTGTCGATGATGACATCGTTTGCAAATACTGAATACAATGGTCACAAAGCAGGAACAAATATATTGATTCATTATGAAATTTACTTTGAGTTAAATTAGGGAAATTAGTAGGTAAGGAATTCTAAAAATGATAAAAATATAATATCAATAATACAAGATTCCTCGGGTTTATGGTTATTGCTGTATTGCTGGAGGAAATTGTTTCGACATTATAAAACAGTTGCAACATCTGTTTTTGATTTCATATATGAAGTATACTATCTGAAAAAAGTGGTACATACAAACATGACAAATGTACATCTAAAGGGGATGTTAGATTTCCATATAACAGCAAATATATGTTTTGAGTAATGCCATTTAGTCTAATATGTCTTGTTATGAATCATGTCAGAGCCGAATTATTTACTAATGAGCTGGTGATCTTAATTCTCTCGGACACGAACAGTAAAACGATGCGAATTGAAATAAGTTACAACAGAGAAGTACAGAATTAACGTAAAATCACCAATTCGAATGTTTGTCATTCTATGTTTGGTCATCGAACTGTAAATTATATTCGGCCTTAGTCAATACACAAAAGGCATAAAAGTATATTATATACACACTGCAATTTAGTATGTGCTTCGTCTATAGAGTGTCTACATGCCATTTGGTTTTACTGTGTTTGTTTTTAAAGTTATTTTAAAGATTATATCACATTTTTACCTATTATATCTGTTTGTTTTACCCACACAGTATTGTCAATATAATGGAATCTTATGTGACTTACATACACATTACAGTTTTAGCTAGCTATAATACCAGGTTTAATCCACCATTTTTTATATCAGGAAATGCCTGTACCATGTCAAAAATATGACAGTTGTTTTTTATTCGTTTGATGTGTGTGAGCGTTTGATTTTGCCATTTGTTAAGGGACTTTCCGTTTAAAATTTTCCTTGGAGTTCGGTATTTTTGTTATTTCCCTTTTTTTATTTCATAATTGCATCCACATCCACACGAGCTATCTCGTAAAAATATTTTGTTTCACAAGATGTGCATAGATATTAATTATATGATATCTAACAGTTAAGAAGCTTTGAAACTGACACCATTTCATCGAACACTTTTCTAGACGAGTTATCTCCCAGAAAACTGTTTTACTTGTTATCCCTACTCCTTCTCAACCGTAAAAGAAACCGACAATTTTTTTTTTCAAAATCGCTCGTTATATCCTCAGGATGTCGAAAAATGATTGACCGAAGCGAGCCGGAGACTCAATATGAGAGTTATTTCCCCTCATATATTTGATATAAATGAAATGTAACTAGTAAACCATTAGTGATAGAGACCTAGGTTCTTTGATTTCAGGTCCAGGGTCCACAAAAAGGAAAATGAGGTCAAGGTCAAACGTTAAGGTCATGTTTTGAATTTTGATGTTGGTTCTGTATAGCTTTTCATCAAGAATCGGATAAGATATCGACAAACTTTTTTACTAAATTGTCGGTAACATGTATCCATGTAACAATACATATGTTTTGGTTGAAAGGGTACGTTGACTTTTTAATATGAGTTTTCTCCACTGTTATATCCAAAATTAGCTGTATGTTTATATAACTCATAAGTACGTCTAAAGAAGTATATTGAAGTACCAGTGACAACTCTACGACAGATCCATTCATTGGATCACCAGTGAAGGTGATAACACGGTTGAAAACACATATTATATTCATAATTACTCTCAATATCAGCACAACAATGTTAAATCTGCAAATTATCTGATGCAAATTTTTGTTCTTCCCTCGCCGTTATTCGAACTCATGATATTGGGATATCCAGACAACACCACCTGCACTGTGTCCAGCGCTCTAGACCAATCGGCCCCTAGACTGAACTAATAATTCAGCTCCGATGCTCTAGTGTTACCTTTCCTCGTCAGTAGAATCTATAGTTGTAACACAGTACATGATATATTAGGCATAAAGATTTAATTGATTGCAGATTGGCTAAATATCATTCGTAAAGGATCGTAAGATACAGTCACAGAAATAATTAGTTTGATAAGTACATCTAAACAAGTGACAACTCTACGACAGAGCCAGTTATTGGATCACCGGTGTAGGTGATACACGTCTTTAGAGTAATTATGGATATAACTCATAATATATATAGTAGAGACCTAGGGTTTTTCATTTGAGGTCCTCGCTTTATGACCTTGACATTAAGGTCAAGATCAAAGGTGAATTTGACGTTCTAGATTTTGACCTTTGATATCAATCAAATTTATACGTGATAAGGCTATACTGTCTTTAGAATTAGGTTGGTAGATATATGACCTTGAAAATTTCAACCGGAAGAGACCTTTTTAAAACGAAAGTAGCAATTTCCTGCACTATTTTCAATTAATATGACCAAGAACCATATAGTTTTGAAAATCAGTGTGAAGTAACCTATCAGCTGGTACCGGAAGCAAAAATTTTTGAAACAGCAAGTTGTAATTTATATCCCTTATTTAAAGCAAAAGTTTATAATAACCATACATTTTTAGAATAAGTATGAATAAAGCTATCATTTGAGACCGTAAGTGACATTTTCTAAACCGGAAGTAGCAAATCATCTCCCTTATTTCATATAAAAGTGTATGGAAGAAGAAGAAGAAGAAGAAGAAGAAGAAGAAGAACAAAAAGAAGAAGAAGAAGAAGAAGAAGAAGAGTTATTTACAATGTACTAGTATTATAGGGCAACCTAAAAAAAAATAAATAAGTACATGTTTTTTAAAATACTAAATAGTCAGCCAGCCAAATAGGCTGATGATGCACTTTCTAATGATCAGTATTCTATTCTGAATCATCAAAATGAAAGTTAGTAATATGAAAGAAAAAATAAACGCATTTACAAACAGATGTTATAAGATAGGTTTGGTAGTTCATACACACTATGTTGATTGATTTTTTTCAAAATTTAACAGTCAATAATAAATTTGTCCATAGTTTTAATCTTAGTACTATTCATGAGTTCTTTAAATCTAGCCGCTGATGAAAGGTCATGGAAGTCATAGTCATGTAAAGTGTGAAGCTTTCGAAGGAGTTCGTTACGAATATTGTTATACTTCGTCACTGTCGCACATTTTGCATAGTCTTTGTTTCAAGGGAATATTTCTGATACGCCCATTTTCAAGTTCTAGAGGAAACATTCCACATCGCATTCTCGACAAGGTTGATCTTTGGTTTCTGGTGAAAAATTCCTTCAGATTTTCTTCTATTATGCATTGTGTATGTTTGTATGTTCTGAGTTTTGGCATATTTTGAACAATATCAATCCACGACAAATGATGACGTTCTTTTAAAGAGTCCAAAACATGAGGGATTGAAAAACTGTAAGCGTTTGCAGGCGTTATTGTATAGTTTTCTATTAGTGTTTTGGCGTTGTTAAACCAGATATTCCTGTGTCGTTTTAGAAAAATCTTTGGTCCCATTGAAAAACTTTGTGGCACAAATGAATGTGCGATAGTCTGATTAACCTGCACAGTAGCCGAATTACATTGCAGGGTGTATAAAGAAGAACCGTATATCATCCCATCTCTTCCGTAAAGTCGTTAGTTAATAAGCTCTACCAACACCAAGACAAGTTCGTATCGCACTATCGTTGTACCTGTTTACAGCCCCATACATCGAAAGTGTATTATACATGTATTATTGAAGAAAGTGTTGAAACAAACCACTTTCGTATATGTAGCATAGTCCATACCATCCATTTCATAGTATTTTGAAGTAAGTGAATCAAGTGACCTGCTCCCTGCTGATACCAGTTTATCAACTGATTCTTTGTAGTCTAGGTGACGTGTTATAACTAAGTCGAAGTATCAATTTCAAGGGCCATGTCATCGAAGTAGAATCTGAATTCACTTTCTGCTTTAGAAGCTCTTTCGCACATGCACAACTATAGTCTTATCTAGAAACTTCGGGTAAACTGCAGGTAGCTTCGAATTCTTGTCAATTATTGAGAAATTTCATGTGGAAAGTCCTTCAACTGTTATCTGAACAAATGGTTTTAAATTACATTTAAAGTTGTGTTTCATTTATTGTTGTTATTGATTAAATACACTTATTTACCATAACATAATATTTTATTAATTGTTGAACACAAGAGAATCCTAAACGAATATGAACGGAATGCATAGTACTACACATTGTAACATAGTGTTATTTTAGTTTGCACTACTGGTGAATATCAACACCTTTTGGAACCAACTCTTTCGAAAGGATGTTCGTTTTTGAAGCATTTTAGGCAGAAATGAGGGCACAATTGTTTTTCTGTTCTATCTTTTTGCAGACCATAATCCCACCGGTTTAGAAAGTTTGATTGTGGTACTTTTAATTTCAATTCCTCTGATTTAATTTGAACATTTCTTATTTGTATTTTGTTCAAATAGGCACGATGATTCATCAAATAGACAAAGGACACATTTTCAATCTTACCGTCATTTTCCTCTGAGATAGACAAATTGGTAATATATTATATTTTTTCATTGAAGCTTCAAAAATCTTGTCATACCTGTGCATACACCATTTATTTCTTCATAGCCCGAACAGCAATACTCTATATTCCTATAATAATAGAAAAATATATAAATAAACATTTTTACATTTTTAAAAAGAAAAGTATTGTCTATGCCTTACATTTCTGTAAATAACGTTAGTTTTCTTTTGCACTGAAACACATCCGACTAACTTTAATCGTTGATACATTGTATAACTATTCACTTATCTTTATATGTAAGCGAAAAACATTTAAATTTCGCGATTGATTTCAATAATTTATAGAATTGATAATAACCCTTGCATTACCTCATTAACTCTTACGTAAAACGCAATCAGATCTGTATTTAACAGTTTCAAAATGACGAAGCAGTCATCTCAAGACATGCGTATTATTTTGTGAACAATAAGGCTGATTTAGAGATTGATACATGGAAAGGGTACTTTATTGTTTAAGACGTAACTGTTTTTTGGGAAAGCTCTATGGATGATGAAAACGATTATAGAACAAAAATCATATTGTTAAACCACTTATAATACTTATCGTATCATTACAACTGAGTTGTATCCGAATTTGGAATGCTATATTGAATAAAATGAGTTAGTGAAACATATTATAGTATCTTTAAACTATTATTTTAAAACCATACCTGTATGGGTCGTGACATACGTGAAAACCTTTTAAACTTGTACCTTTATCACTAAAACAAAGTATTATAATTATGTAAAAAACTATCATTGTGTCAAAGTCGATAATGATATCAAATAAAAACTCTATCAAGTTAATAGAAAGCCGGAAGAATTGTTTTTTTTCTAATTCCTAAAAAATAAATACAAATATAGCCATTGAAAAAAATACAGATCGGATGTGTCCAAGTTCAATGGAACAAACTTCCTTTATAATGGTTAAGTACTCGTATTTTTGATATGTTATATTCTAGGTAAACCATACTGGGTTTTGACATGTTGTTGTGTATTCCTGAATTGGCCTATATGGTTAAATACCATTTTAGAAAAGTACGATATAATATTACAACCAATTGAAATAGTCACATTTTAAAACACTAGAATATTTTTGCAATTAACATGAATGAGGTACAAATTAATGAAGACATAAGCTCTTCAGTAACTGAGCATTTTAGTGTTGAAGGATTTGTTCAAAAGGAATTAAAAATTCAAGACAAGCTGGAAAGACTTTCAAAAACAGTCAGACAACAAAAACACTTTAGTGTGGCAATTTTAATGATGAAATCCTAATAAATCCTACAAAATCCAAACAACCATATTCGTCAACAGATCAAGTAACCTTTTGAACTCATTACATTATACTTTTTGGTGTATTTTTTCCTAGACGATATGGAAGTTATTCAAACAGTGGTAGTGTTACAATATATAGGATAATCGATCTAAACTAACACATAAGATATAACAAATGATGTAACAGACAGGGTAATATACAACCAAAAAAATTTAGCTGTACACAACAGAAGTGTTTTAATACTATATCAAATCCTGTCTTTGAATACAACCGTTTACCGAATGAAATAGTTACCATGTTAAAGACTTTATGGAAATATGACTCATATGGAACAAGTAACCAACTGGCATGGACAATTCTGGTCGTTTGCATAAAGTAATGGACGACAATAAGCGAGACATGACATCTTTCTTTTATTTCCAGTTGTTTCGAACTCATATTTCGAATTAATTTGTAATATGATTCTGCAACTTGTTCAGAAATTTGAACGAACCTCACAAATGTCAAAAAATAAGTGTTGCATATTCTCTATGTACATCTCATTACTTTAGTTATTGAAATTAAAATGGGGATGTAACTAACACTGCGAAGTCGAGAGAGTTGTAAGAAGTCGTTTCTTTTACAGAAATTGTATTGTTGATGGTGGTTTTCAACTACAGTACTGTTATTCCTAACCAATTACGTTTATTAACATGATTAAGAGACAGTTTGAAAAATTGTGCAACATAAAAAATGGGTTCAAGTTATTTTTATCATAATATGTCATCCCATTCCTGTTGTAAATAATACCATTAATACTCTATGTCATATAAATGTACCTATTTATGTTTTAAAATACAAACGCACCAATTAAACATTCGCCTCATCAATAATATAGAGTATTACATGTAAAATTGTGAAGATACCTAAAAAATATTGTCCATGATGACATTGTTTGCAAACATTATATACAATGATTATAAAGCAGGAAGAAATTTATTGATTCATTATGAAAAGTTCAATTTCGTAGTTACTTTGAGTTAAAAACGAAATAATTAATTTTTGGGACATTAGTCAGTCAGGGATTTCAAAAATAAAATAGGTATAATATAATTGATAAAATATTCAAATATTCCTTGGTTTAATTGTATTGCTACAATATCGTATTTCATCATTATTGATCAGTTGCAGCATCTGATGTATTTTTTTTTTTTTTTATATATATATATATAGAATCATATTTAAAACAGTGTGGTCCTGGCCATTGATTGACGACCTAAATTATCCCATTGACTGTGACAGATTAGGTGAACGTTTGTCTGTAACGACCATTGCTCACTTCTTACTTATTAAAGAAATAAAACTGTGGGGTCACCAAAGGTTCTTAACGCATTTAATAATGAAACAATTCGAAAAACTATTCAGGAATAACCTTTATGTTTTGATTTATATTATTGATATAAATCAACACATCTTATTATTCCGGATTCGTTTTTCGAATTGCTTTATTAAGGTGTTGAGAACCTTTGGTGACCCCACAAATTCAGTGTCTTTAAAAAGGACATAGTGAGCAGTGATTGTTACCGACAAATGTTTCCTAATCTGTCCCAGTCAATGGGATAATTGAGGTCGTCAATCAATGGCCAGGACCACACTGTGTTGAATGTGATTCTATATGAATATATGAAGAATACTATCTGTAAGAAGTGATACAAAGAAATGTACATCTAAAGGGTATTTTGGATTCCATATAACAGCAAACATATATTTTGAGTAATGCCTTTAATATAAGTAATGCCTTTTAATATTTCTTGCTATCATTCATGTCAGTGCCGTATTACTTACTAATGAGCTGGTGATCATATTGTCCTAGGACACTTGCAGGTTCATAAAACCAGGGTCAATCCACCATTTTCTAGATTTGAAAATGCCTGTACCAAGTCAGGAATATGACAGTTGTTGTCCATTCGTTTGGTGTGTTTTATCATTTGATCTTGAAAATTGAAAATACATCGTTTCTAAAAAAAATCTAAAATATATCGTTGTCTCACACCTTTTTGCCAGCCAACTGTAATGTGAACCACACATTAACAGGATTTCAGTTTGCTTTTTGAAATTATCCACTAAAAGGTGTGAGACAACAATATTTGTTTATAATTTAGAAACTATGTATTTTCAATGAAGATATGACATATAAAGAGCTTCAGATTTTACAATATTCAGATGTATTCGTATGGATTTTTACGGGTTTTTTTTATTTCTTAAAGTCTTTAGTGTTGTTCATCTTAGATATGTGTTTTACATAACTTTGGCTGCTTGGTCCCAATAAGAAGGAAGTTGTGTCTGTTTTGCTTGCTGATACACGTTTATCAATATATCATAACTATAAACATTTGTCATAAAAGTAGATATAACACAAGGTTTAACCATGGATTTTCGTTGGAAAATGTCCAAACCGAGCCAGAAATATAACAGTTGTTTTAATTCGCCCAAGATTTATAGTCCCATTTTTGTTTTTTTTTAAGTTTGGTATTTTTTTTAAACATTTTTTTTACTGCATTTTCTTTTAAAAGCATCGCTGATACATTATTGTCTTGCTCAACAATAATTCATCATGATTTGGGTATGTATGCTTTTGATTTTACCTTTACTTGGTGATTAGTTAAGTCTGTGATCAGAAATTTATCTGATCAATGATAATTCAAAAGACTGTAAACAATCGAAAGTATAAAAAGGAAGCAACCATAACAAGCAATTTCTGTAACCGATTCGAGACCACAATAACATTTGTATACAAGTAAGATGATAATAATCTTTGATCTAATATCCAAAAGACTTGGTACACAAATTGTCATTATACTATTACACGTGCTAGAATGTCTATTTCTGTCACTTTTGGTGTCTATATGAGGTCACACTACCATCGACAATCTTAAAAAGTCATTAGCTATTTGATAATGAATTAAGACATGTACAACTGTAACAATGTACCCCTATAACAGAAGCCTTCTTGGCAGCAATTATACAAAAAAAGGGAGCGCTTTTAATGTCCAAAATTTTTTTTCTAAATGTTTCTTTATTTTTTCTATTAATTTGTACAGTAAGTTTTTGTCATGAAGAACGTTAAACCAGGTTTACAAATTTTACACTTTAATAAGAGTGACCCTATTCAGCCACTGCCGCCTTTTTTCGAGAAAGTTACAAAATAAAGGCATTATGTATTGGATTCAATAAATATAATTTACCCATACATATATCATGTTTTTCTTCATAGCCCGAACAACAATAGTCCGTTTGGGTTGAAGGTCGGGGAAATTTTTACTGCCACTGGAAAATAAGTGTATATTGGATAGGGATAGAAATGTAGTATAGCAACAAGCCACCCACGAACCCGTCAAATAGTTGTTGTTTGGGTTCTTAACGTGCAACGAGCGTACACGAGGCATCGAATTAAACGGCCCCATTCTGATAGGACGTGGCTGCGAACTTGTACATCCCGAACAACCAAACGGATGCCCAACTTTGGCGATGGTTTTACTGTCGGTCGAATGAAGACCAATGGACAACATGTTTCTATTCTCAAGTCACCCTTAAGGGCTTTAACAATAAGAAGATGTGGTATGATTTCCAATTGGACAAATACCCATTAGAGAGCAACTAACTTGAAATAAAAAAAAAGATAGGTCACTGCACGGTCAAAAACGAAAACGCTCTATCCACCGCATGACCAAGAAATTACAGCAGAACATAAGAACAAACTAACAACTTTGGTTGAAAATACCTGATTCATCAGAGTGACAGAAATGACACAAAACAGCTACCATTAGGTGTGTATGATAATTATGTAGTAATTTAAGTATTTTACGGTGTCATATACTTTGAAAAGTTTAGTGTTATTGAAATATTGACTTAATTACAACAGCATATCAGTCAATCTTTTACCGAATGTATTGTTGAATTGGTCTTTCAGGAGTACAAGAAAACATTATGATGCTTATTTAGATATTAAGACAATGAAGACGTTAAGTATATTATCTTACACTATGTGTCTATTGTTTTTGATAAGTAACAATTATCAATAACAGAAAAAATGGGAACGCGATAAAATTAACATCAATAAAGCAACTGTATGAATAAAAAAATCGAGTCAGTATATATACAGTGGCATACAAATGTATAAAAAGAAAAAAAAAACAATTTGCAAGGGAGGCGAAAGCATGAGGTTCAATAACCCCCTAACAATAAATTATAAAATGAAATAGGATAGAATACATACTTCACATTTAAAATAATAATTAGAAATTGTCATATGTACCAATAAATTTTATTGTTTATTCATTTGATTAACATAATTTTGAAAAAAATATATCAGTTTTAAAAACAAATCTAATTATGCTAATATGTGTTGAAAAAGTATACGTCAATCAGAAATTTGATTCAATTCATAAGGATACGGTACGAATTTCCTGGAAATATATAACATATCCAAATTGTAATAAATGTAAAGAGGTCATTTCCGCAGAGTTCAATTTCTGCATAGCTCAGGTTTTCAAAAAATTAAGAAAAGATGCCTAAAATTTTCATAACGACACTGAACAAATATTACATGATAACAAATATTGACTTCATTTGTAAATCATATATAAAATATTTTTACAATTAATTGGCGTTTCCAAGTTTTATATGTAAGCGTATACAAGGCTATTATTTGAAGTATTTGATATATGTTATGAGTCCTTTTCGGTTTAGATATAATGGGGTGTAAGGTGTAATTTACCACAATGTAAGTTTGTTTAACTCACACATTGTTGTCAATATAATGGAATTATATGCGACTGTCATACGAGTGAGAAGTTTAGGTAATTATAAAACCGGGTTTAATCCACTAATGTCTACATAAGGAAATGACTGTACGTTTAGTCCTTCTCTGAAAAATACAGAAGTATCTCTTCTTTATATTATCATAACATAGTTATAAATCGAGTTTCGTTTATTTTCTTCTAATTTTTGTAGAGTAAACTCCTTTCTTAATTTTTATGCATTTTCCTGGGTTTTTATTCTTGACTGGTGATAGTAAGGGGAGATAACCACTTGCACAAATCGGCATAAAAACCACCGCTTCGTTTTGAAATCAATTTGACGTTTGCGAATCCAACATTCTATTGCCGAGATATTCATATCGAGTGTTTGTCTGAATGCTTGATATTATACAAACTAAGGGCATTTAGAACAAAATCAGAAAAAAAAGATAATTCAAAATGTATAAAATAACTTATTCCAGTAATATTGTTGTAATTTTTTGTAAGAAACACTTTTGTCTTTATGTTCCCCTCAAATTTTGTAAATGCTTTGTATTTTATGTAATGAAATGATAAAAAAAATTCGTGAAAACTACATGCTCCGATAGAAATTTAACAAACATGAAAACTACTTATTATATAATAATCAAGATACTTAAAAACAGGTTTAAGTAACGTGCTGACTATTGAAGGGTATTTATAAAACCTTTTTTTTTTTTTGACCCGGTATATATTTTATTTTCGACAGAAAAGGGTAAAATAATTAATTGCATTCACTGTGGTCCTCAATGCTCTTCAACTTTGTATTTGTTTGGCTTTTTAACTATTTTGATCTGAGCGTCACTGATGAGTCTTATGTAGACGAAACGCGCGTCTGGCGTATCAAATTATAATCCTGGTACTTTTGATAACTATTTACACCACTGGGTCGATGCCACTGCTGGTGGACGTTTCGTCCCCGAGGGTATCACCAGCCCAGTAGTCAGCACTTCGGTGTTGACATGAATATCAATTATATGGTCATATTATAAATTTTCTGTTTATAAAACTTTGAATTTTTCGAAAAACTAAGGATTTTCTTACCCCAGGAGTAGATTACCTTAGCCGTTTTTGGCAAAACTTTTTTGGAATTTTGGGTCCTCAATGCTCTTCAACTTTGTATTTGTTTGGCTTTTTAACTATTTTGATCTGAGCGTCACTGATGAGTCTTATGTAGACGAAACGCGCGTCTGGCGTATCAAATTATAATCCTGGTACTTTTGATAACTATTGTTGGTATACGTCTAGATGCGAATATTACAGCTTTATCGACAGTACATTGACAGTTAAAATTTTGAAATGTTAAAATGCAAAAGAAGTATATACCTTAGTTCATATGTACAAATGTAGTTCTTATTCTATTTACGTCTGATCATACAAATATGTTTTGTAGGTAAAAGGAGATCATAGCGTGAGACTAGCAGATTTTGGATTAAGTAAGAGTGAAGAGGATATTACAGGAACGGTAGCTGGTACCCCGTTATATATGGCACCTGAAGTCATGAAAGGAGAACTGTACGGATCGGAAGCTGACATTTATAGTCTTGGAATGGTTTTGTATGAGCTATGGTACTACAGACCAGTATTCACCCGTCCTTTGCCATCAAATCCATCAGAATATGCGCCTATTTTTCACACATTAAAAGAACTGGAAATTAATGTGTCAAAAGGCTGTCGACCAGATTGCAAAATTCCAGTTAAACCACCATTTGAGCTCAAAGCAGTAATGGAAATCTGCTGGGACGCAAACAAAGAAAAACGACCAAAAGCTGCTGAAGTATATGAACTCATAAGTAAGGTGAAGTTATGATTGACTCTATAGGCCAATTTAGAGTCATCAGAAATATTTGAAAGAAGATATTGAAATTGCTTATATCAGAACATTTCATATTTTACATAAAGCGATAATCATTATCAGATTGATTCTCAATTATGTTTCTTTGTTATTACCGGTGTCTTGAGATAAATTTATATATATCAGTACAATTGCCTTGTAACTTTATGTTGCATGTTTTTTTGAAATTTCAATATTGATATATCCTTAAATAAATTAATATACAATAGAATTAAACGTAATTATACTATGATGTACGTTTCTTGATTCGAATATAATTAATTTATCCAACGAAAGGTTGGAAGTTAACTAAGAAAGTAACTTATGAATTAAACATTAAATGCTAGATAATGAAAAATACCTTCGTGCTTTATATGTGTAATGATTGATAACAAAATTACAGTTTTTTTTTGAAAAAAAATATTAATGTCATTTTCAACAGAATATGCGTACTCAGTTTTGTATAATATATACACATTGATTCAACAGTTTTCTTTACATTTTAATTATATGTGGTTTTATTTTTATTTAATACGAATCAGTAATGGTTTACCGACAAAAACGTTTCATCTGGTAAATGTTATTTTCAATAATAAGTTGATCAAAGGGTGACTTTGAAAGAAAATAGTCGATAATCGTCAATAATTAAAAGTATTTAAAAGTATAATGATATAAAACAATTTAAACATAGTTTAAGGCATTTTGCAGCTATCTAATAAATCTTCTGGCTAACAAATATGATAATACTATGAGGTTTAAGAATGTTTGCTGCTCAGTTTCATAATAAATAACTTTCCAAAAGACTTCTATATATTGATAGGGTATTAATTGAAGAATCAAAAAAGCAAAAAAAATATAGGGGTCAATGTGCTAGTTTTGGAGATATTCGTCATTGATATTTTGGCGGGAAAATGTTCTATGATTTTCATAGCTTTATCATTGACCAGTTAAGGTTCTCAAAAACTATAAATAAATAAATAAAATGTTATAAGACTTTTACAAATGGCTCAGAATTATACCTGGAAAAGAATTATAAAAAGAAATATGGGGGTTCATGGGCAAATTTTTGTAAGGCATTTAATTGATAAAACCAGAGGATTTTGAAAATCTGACAAAAACTCCAAAACATGACCAGCAAACATCCTTAACTGTTGTTTCAGATATATCGTTTTTCGTGTCAAGCCAATAGTCCTAGATTTTTTTTAACAATTAAATAAAAATGTAAAACGCAGTACACATTTTTATAAGCATGTATGTAGACTATAACAAAACAACGAATAAAAGAACATTCAATTTCATCAATCAACGCAAATAACTCGTATCGTAATATTAAAACAATTCAAAACAGTACAAGAAGACATTTTTGTTTTTAATGAAACCTAGTCATTAGCACACTACTCTAATGTCACCAAGACTTAAACAGATTTTGTTTGGACCGCTATCCACTTCATGGTGTTTACTTTGACATAAAATCAAACATTATATTCTAATGTCACTTCCAACCTTAGACAAACATGATTGAATATCGTGCATTTGTACATATACATAATATAAGGAAATTTATCAAAAGAATAATTTAAATTTGTTTAACTCCCATTCTTGTATATCAGACTTTGCATCATAAACTTTCCACCTTTTACCAGTTTTTTTTTTTAAATTGCTGAGCTAAAAATGTAATCCTGATTTTTTTTAATCTTGAATTGTTAATTGAGATTTTTCATCACGATTTTTTCCCAATTGCTCCAATTGTAAGCGGGGTCCTTTTATATATTTGAATATTTCCGTTTTTCACTGGGTACTCCAAACTAAATTTTACGACAACAATTAATTGACTTCAGTTAATGGTTGTCAAAAATTACAATTTTCTAAAAAAAAATATTCTTATGTATAAAGTTCAACAGAAAGAAATATAAGTGTTTGTGATAAAATATTTTAAGTGACAAAAGGCATATAAAAGTGGTATAACCTTTTTGTAATGAAATCCTTAACTTGGAGAATCATCTTTTATTTTGAGGATAATTGTTATAGGTAAATCCAGAAAAGCGCTTCGGACGCAAGAAATTAATAACGTGTTGTTTTCAATATTTTATATAGATTTTTGCTAATCATTACTGTGTCAAGAGTGGTGTTATTTTTTTTTTATTGTTTTGAACTTTAAAGTCTAAAACATGTTTTTGTGTTTCGATTTCAACAAAATATCCGTTAACTATAGATTTTAAAACATTCTACATTGTTCTTTGACAAATGTTTGATGACAAAGTTATAATTCTAACTCAGTTTTTTAAAGACTTTTTACTTTAAGAATATCATTTGGTTTGATAGGATCGCAATGAAAATCTAATTCAGCGTTAAACGTTCTTAAACACCCAGGAAAGTTCTGTTTATTATCAGATTTAACAAAAGAAATTTACAGTATATGCTATAAAAATTCTAATTAAATTAAATCCACTGCACATTTTATATTTTTTATTCACAAGACTTTACAAAATTAAAATCGATATAAACTATAACGTTTGTGTGCATTTTTTCAGGAAAACACTGGAAAACTTAAATCATTGTAACAGTTGTGATTTATCAAAAAAATCATTTTACTGGCCGTTGTATAATATTTGAACTAATAAGAATGTTTATGTGTATTTCTTGTTTGTTTATGAAATAAAAATAAGTTGAAAGGTGTTATTGAATATGCTTTGAAAATAAACAAATATTATTTTTGAGACATAACCAGGTTTTAATGCATAATGTAAAGGCCAACGCCTCTCTGATTTAATAAAGTCAGAAAAATGAACATAAATCGTTTTTGTAGTTATACACGTATCTATCAAAACCGAAAACTGTCGAAAAAATCAGAAAACCAAAATGATAAATTTAACCAATAAACAAAATATGTCGTATCTAACTATATTATTGCAGCAATAATATACAAGTGTTCAAAAGTCATAAATCGATTGAGAAAAAACAGATCGGGGTTACAACCCGAAACAGAGGAAAACACAGCAATTAAAAGAGGAAATCAACATTTACATCGAAGTGCAAAGAAATCCAATTCTACCACATATAGAAACGCGCTATTCGAGAACAACCGATATATATTTGGTTTACTTGATACAGGACATTTGATGAACAAAAAGTGCTTAAATCACTTAACACTACGTGACAGAAAGACAAAGCTGACACAGACAAGAACATCATAAAAAAAAGAAACGCACCCAAAAACAATAGAATATTCGATACAAGATGCAAGCAGAAGAACAACGAACATCAACGATAAACACCAAAATATCAAAAACAATGACGCTCTTACGTAACTAACATGCAATCTCGATCTTTATACTAATAATTAACAACATTTATCAAGACAATCTTCATGACAATGAAGGAATGGAAAGCAATTTCACAAACGATAAGACATAATATATTAGGCGATCGACACCACAACAGAAATATGAAAACAAATGAATTGTGAATGTTCAAAATTCTTTTAGTGTAACCGTTACATTCCGAAATATGACAACTATGGTATTGGATTTAAAAAAATATAAAATGTGACATTGTTGTCAATGAAGCAAATCTCCACAAGATACCAAATTACACATAATTAACAACTATCGGTCACCTTCCAATAATGAGAACAGTCAGCTATAAAAAGCCCTTAAAAGCCAAATGTAATACAATTTTTTTACAAGAAAACTATCGGCTCAATTTAAGAATTAACAAAAAAGCATGTGTCACACAGTCAGCGGATGGACTGCTTTTAAACAAAACGGCTCTTTAATGAAACGAGATTACATTGACGTTCCCTTTTGATATGCTTAATATGGATATTCAAGCACTTTGTAAGGTTCAGGGTCCGGCAACCAAGGAAAATATGGAGATAGATTTAGTCCTTTGCATTCGCTGTCGTTAATGACCTTTAATTGCAAAACGTTTATTACACAGAAATAGATGCGGAAAATGGCTTCATCAGATTTGACGACAGAGGCCATATATGAAGGTGTGTTATTAGTACCGATAGGAAGTAAGTTTCCTTCTTCTAAAGATAACAATTATGAATGGAGGTTTTATTTTCTCTAACTAAAAAACTGCAAGTCCACTTATTCAAACACGGTCAGTTGTTCTGCTATGTCTTGTTAAAGATTTTCTAAAAGAGATATTTAACAAAGTGCATATTTGTCACAAACTTGTATGTTCAAATTACTTGAAAACGGTTCTATTCTGGGTCTTAGAATAAGTCAATCACTCAAATTGGGAACCAGCAAACTTGTTAAGTTGCTTGTCCCTGTGCCTTCATCGACCGCATTATTTCATTTCAATCAATTATATTTCAAATTATTTCTTTCTAGAACATAACATGATTGATGGAAGGTTTCATTAAAAAAAAAAACTTATAAAAAAATGTCTAAATGGAAATGTATGAAAAGTACGGTCGTCAATTAATTTACTTTTTAATTGACATAAAAATTGCTATACAGTGTACTAGTATATCGAAGACATTAATATACTTGTTATTTCAGAATTCGATATAACTTCAAGTATGATCTCACTGAATATCCCTGACCTTGTACAATTAGTGAAGATAAATTAATGATTTTCTTTGTATACCGGATTCAAAATGAAAACTTTCCATTTTTGTCAAAAACATCTATGCAATTGAGTTTCTACACTAAATAGTCTTGTGTAAACGTATACAACTTTGATTAAAATGTCAGCAGTTAATTCAAACCACAGCAGGAATAAGCATTATTACTCTCAATATAAACAATTGTTATTCCATCTACTGTTGAATGTAAACACGGATGCTGTACCAGGTTGAGTATGCAGCATTTTCCTACACTTTTCAGAAATATCGTTAGATGAATGCTACACTTCAACTTTCAGAAGATATTTTATCTCCTGATTCATATGATTTTGTCTCAGTGGGCGGATGTATCTGCAGTTGAACAAACTACTTTTGAAAAATATTTAGTTCCAAGTAGACAATTCCTTAAAAGGTTATTAGTAACCCATTCGATGATCAGATTTGTTTGTGGTGAACAGAATGAAAAAAATGACGACAGTTTTATATTTCACGAAGACCTGTCTCTTTGCAGAAAAACCTTAGTTTATAGGAACAGCAATAGGAATTAAACGCTATTTTAAATTCTTATACTTTCACAAACAAATCAATACAGAAGAAATAAATTGTGCTTTGCTGCTTTTACAGGAAACTGTTGAAAAATCCCAGCAGCTGAATGATTGTTCCGTTATCATCAGGTTTTTTTACGTCTTTTGTTTTTGGTACATGCACAGTTATTATTTGGTGGTTTCCACATCGAGTGTATTAAAACATGCAAAGCTTTCTGATTTTATCGGGTAGATGTTCAGTTTTTCAGGAAGATTTTGAAGAAGAGTGGACGAGTTATTTGAATAGATAAATAGTAAAGATACATTATGAAATATATTTTAGTGTCTGCATTCTGCATTCGCCTTCACTAAGATAATTATTCAAGATTTTAAAGAGGTTTGGTATGGCATGCCACAAAAAAAGGTTCAACCTACCATTTTGTTCTTAAAACGTCTTGTACCTCGTCAGAAAAATAGCCATGGTTTTATTCTAGTTCATTTCTGTGCGTGTCACTATTAAAGAGTTGTGTTTCTGGTGTGTCATAGTTCTTATCTTATTTTTTAATGTGTTTAAAACAAGATATCAATAAATTTCAAAGCAATGCAATTACCAATACACTTTCAGGGAGACATTCCTGATTTTTCAATGTCACTAAAGTGAGACCTCATTATGTAAGGTAGAGGAACAGTAGTATGATTGAGGGAAGAGTTTCAGACAAAGTTAACTATTAGCTATTATTTTATAGGATTTGTATGAGTACTGATCTATGATATGTCAAGTTCTTCTCGCAACATTTTTCTTCTCTTGTCAGGAATATCAAAAGTGTTGCAGCTGTTTGCTCTGAGGAAATTGCAATTAAGGTTTGATATGCTCGTTCCTGTTCTTAAATGGTTGTACTTTTAAACTCGTCAACTGTAGTGAACAAGTTCCTAAAGTATTACATAAAGAAAAAAGAGAATAAGGAAACACTTATATTTCATAAAAATTTACAGTAAACTCATTATAGATACCAGGATTAAATTTTATATTTACGCCAGACGCGCATTTCGCCTACAAAACACTCATCTGTGACGCTCGAATCCAAAAAGATAAAAATAAAAGAGACAAAAAAGGCCAAGTAAAGTACGAATTGTAAGAGCATTGAAGACTGAAATGCCTAAAATGTTTTGCCAAATTAAGCTTATTAAAGGATAGACAACGCAGCTGAGATGTTTTGATCGGGATCTTCCATCGTAAACATCCGTTGTTACTGTGTACAACCAGAACAATACGAAAGATATGAGGTTACGAGCTACTATTGTAACAGAAAGCAGTTGAAGGATGTCAGGAATTAAACATACTACATATTTAGGTCTTTCCACTTTTCTGTGGAAAGACCTATTGTTTTTCTTCTGATTATTTTTTTTTTTTTTTTTTTCTTCCGCCTAATTTTGTTCTTGCGATAAACATTTGTTTCACCATATGTCGCTTAGATATTTGGTATATGATATCGAACAGTTTATGCGCTTTTGAAATTTACCCTGCGTAAACGAATACTTTTCTTTGTAGGAGTTATCTCCCCAAACACTGTTTTCCTTGTTAGCGCATCTCCTTCGCAACCGTAAAAGATTAAGACAAATTTATTTTACAAAATTGCTCGTTATATCCTTCGCATGATTTGTCCTATTTTGACCGAAGCGATATGACCGCTCCATATGAGAGTTATTTCCCCTTATGCATCTGATATAAGTGAGATGAATTTCTATCTTATAAATCATAATGATAGAGACCTAGGATCTTTTGATTTGAGGTCCTTGGTCCAAAAAAATAAAAAATAGGTCAAGATCAAAGGTCAAGGTCATATTCTAATTTTTGAATTTGGCTTATTTCCACTAATTTCCAGAAACCGTATAAGATATCGACAAATTATTTTTTCTAAATTGTGAGTTGCGACATGTCATAACACGTAAATTTTGATTGCAAGGGTACGTTGAACTTAAAAGTGAGTTTTCTCCCCTCTTGTATTTAAAAATACGCGTATGGTGATATAACTGATTAACCAAATATAATTAAGACCTATGGTCTTTTGATTTTAGGTCCTTTGTTTATGACCTTGAAATTGATTTCAAGGTCATAGATTAATTTGACGTTCTAGTTTTTGACCTTTGCTTTCAGCTCATATGTATACATGATATAGCCATGAGACTTTTGGCAAAAGGTATCAAACCATTTAACCTTGAAAAAAATTAACCGGAAGTGACCTTGTTTAAACCGGAAGTAGCTATTTTTTGTACTTTATTAATAAAAAAGTATATAGAACCAGATCTTTTTGGAATCACTGTCAATTAAATATTCAAATATTATCGGAAGTAACATTTTTCAAACCGGAAGTAACAAATTATCTCCCTTATTTAAAAAAAATGTATAGAAACCATATATTTCTGGAATCAGCGTACAATAATCTATCAGTTGACGATTGAAAAGACATTTTAAACTTAATTTTACAACTTTCATATTAAAATACATTGTTTTCAGTGGAAAGACCTTCAATTGTTCTCTGAACAATTGGTTTTTAATCTTATAAGTTTTCATAAGTGTGAAGGAATAATCGAGTGTATATAAAAAAAAATACTGACTTGCTCTCATGATGACGATGGTAAAATATTCAGATGTTACAGTCATTGTTAATACATGTATGTATTTACATTTGTTTATCATCACATTTACACATAAACAAAGTTGGATACGTTTAAATAGGTAAGACACGAATTGGTGCATTCATTCATGACAATAATCTAATGCATGTGCTTTTGGTCAGTTAAAATTTCACACGTCCTCTTAAAAGTCATATATTGCAACTTATCAAATGAATTTATCAATAAGATGCATTTTAAGTGTTGTGTTTGAAGATATTCAATAGTAATATTGAGCAGTAACACATATTTCTTTTTTAGATATACATGTACAGATTGGAGACAAAAGTGTGCTATGACTTAATTGAACGTTGCTTAGAAATAAGACCATATCGTAGAAGAGGCTTCAAAGTCCTACTCAAAAAGGTCAAAATGAAAGAATTTTACTCTATATATTGTTGAGGGAATACAAAAAGGCAAGACAAATTAAATTTCCCATCAGACAATTTTTGTTTTTCTCGGCGACAAGGTTGGACTGACATTCTGACATAAAAATAAGTCTCTTTTCCTTCATAAAATAATTTGTTCCTCATTGTGATTGTGTTCATCTTATTGAATTGAAACTATTTTTTTTAAATCACCGATTTTAAATTGATTACCTTTCACTATTGAATAACGCCAAACTTCTTATTTTTTTTGGTACATACTCAGTTTTGTTAGTATTTCTGTTTTTTTTTTTATTTAAGTGGTACATGTATGAATTATTGACGATAGTAAAGTCCAGAATAGCTTGCAATTATAATCTAAGAATTTGTCTAATATGCCTTTTCCATAATATGTTATTTTCGTTTGCGTATGCATTTTCGTATCGTGTCTCCTTATTGTTGAATACAAGGCACAAAACGAACAATGTTATACGTGATTATGATTTACTGTTGCTTGTTTCACGTCTAGCGGCAATTTTCTCAAACGTATAATCATAGCGAAAAACGTTTACAAATACTACAGCAACTATGTCCTACCTGGTCTTAGAACGAGTACAACGATACTATCTGTAGAAAGAAATTGTATGTTTCAAAGGAATGCTGTATACCAAATCTACAACAACATTTGCTTCTTATGTGCAGACAACGTGTTACATATGTGAGAACCAATGACTTTAATGATCAAATCCTAGTCTTTCCTGGCTAAAAGAACATACGATACAATTTGTCAAGAGTTTTGCTACGAGTCGAAATGAGATACAGCGACAACATATGTACATCCTCTCAAACCTTTCGGGTTCCCTTGTTTTGAATTTAGCAATTAAACTCATAAAAATCTATCTGTTAGACGGTAATATATATTCAAATTCTAGAACACAACACGGTAATTTTTTATCATTGTCCTTGTAATACTTTGTGTTCTATCTAAGTCAATCTTATTATGAGTTAAATGTGATGTTATCTATCGTTTTTGTTAATACCCATGTAAATGTAATTAAACAGGTTATTTATATGTGTAGCTAGATATATGTTAAATATAAAATACATCATTCAAAATATACTAGATTCATATGTATTTTTGTTTACTTGTAGCAATCAAGCAAGTTTGGTGACACGATTGTTTTCTTGGTTTATTTTTGTTTTCTTAAAACGTATATACTTATATTTTATTTCTAAATTCTATCTTGAAGATATCTCTCTATACACATACACGTAAGATCAATCTAAGCAAATATGGGCAATTTTGAACTTGCGTAGATTAAATAACTCATTCTTTTAATTATATTTTAAAAAAGAAGCATGGTAAAATCTAAACTTTGGCAAAGTATAAAAAAAAAATACTGAATAGTATACCGATAACAAAATCAAGTACACATATTTTCTAAAATACAACTTTAAATGAGATATTTCTCGTGACACTAAAACTATATTTAAAGCTTTTTCAATATAAAATTGGGTATTGTTATCTGTATTAAATGTCTGTAATGTTAAAGAATCAATTGGGTATTTACATACGATAAAAAAGGACATAGTTATCTCACAAAAAAAATTTTAAAGTAAACATTATGATTGTGTGTGACATTGTGTATGTATACGATTTCAATATTTTTCCTCGTGTAATGCAAATGAGCCAATAAGGATAATTGTATTATTACTATTTTGATATGAGCGTCACTTATGAGTCTTATGTAGACGAAACGCACGTCTGGCGTACTAAATTATAATCCTTGTACCTTTGATAACTAATTATATCGGATAATGTAACTTCAATGGATAATGTGACATTTTATCATTTCCAAACTCACAATGTATTAGTGTATATATATATTGAGGTATTGACGAGAATTGAAAATTTTAACCGCTGTATTAGCGAAAATAAGATAAATAATTGCCGGTCTTCAATTTAAAAAAAGCAGTGTGTAAAAGAGTTGTAACTCTTAGATTGGACACAGTAAGTAGCCGTTTAACTGTTAGATAGAGTTTATTATAATTCTGAACATCACTTCAAAGTTAATATTTTTACTGGAATTAAATATAAAGATACCGATAAATTAGATATTACCAGGATACAATATCAGGTCAGTGAGTTTGTTCCATTCATATGCCTGATGACGTCACATCAAAAGTACACAACTTACTCAAATCTTTGAAAAGGAAGGATAAAAATCATAAGAGAAACAGATTTCACCACTGTAAATCGTTTATTACGATGTTTCTCTACTCTCAACAGTTACATTTTAAAGCCTCGCGCATTCAATTTTGAAACTTAACTCGAGTGGAGAAATATCGTAATACAATTGTTGTAGATGTGGAATCTATATTTCTTAAATTGTAAAGGATGGGAATAACCACTTAATCAAGTTGATTTTTTTTGTTACATATGTGATTGTTCGTTAGAAGATAATTTAGATTCTACCGTTTGTGTAAAAGTTTGGAAAAAAATTGTCAAGAACCACAGTTCTTCTGATTCAATTCATTAGGGCTTTTAAAGAAGAAACTTTATATATCTTGCAAGTTCTGATATTGAAGTGTTATCACAACTTTATTTATAAGTCTTTTGCATGTTTTTAAATTGTTAAGGAAGCTATTTAAATATCTATAAATACATCTACAACTCAATCCTAAGCAAAGTCATTTGTATCGGATATCTCTAATTCTTAAGAATTAGTGAAGTATTTGACAAGGAGACAAAAGTTATTGTTAAAAACCACAAAAGGTATTGTTTAAAACCAAAAAAAAATGATTTTATCATATGTGTACATACTAGTAAACGATTAAAATCTTTTGTTTTCTATTTAGTTAAAAACACGCAAAACAATATGACATATATATACTTTAAGTTAACGTTTATAGTCAGAAAGTAGTGAATACTTCGTTTGTGTGTTTTCTATCGGAACATGTAACTTTTATTTTGCCTACAATCAGGGATGTAACTGGCCTTCAAAAAAGGTAATATTAGGGAGATGATTGCTTTGGCATTGTCATTATAGTTCTATCGTAAATTCATACTTTAAGAGATCAAATCGTTAGAAAAAATGTGAAATATAACCAAAATGAGCAAAACCGTTTTCATACGTCGGCTGTTTACCCATACCCATTCTTATATACCTATATGGAGATATTTTCTTTTTGAACGTCAGGTCCTTCTTTTTCAGAATCAATCCGGACGATACTAAGTTTCAATGCATAACATAATGACCTGACTGTGTAAGATCATTATTTTCCTTGATAAACATGCAATCTATGATTTACTTGAAAACTTTATTCGTCTAATAGTTTTTTGTTGCCGATTTGGAAATTTATTTTTTAAAGTTCAATTGATGATAGGTGTAAAAGAAACCGTCTTTGTAGTCCCGCATTTTATTTTTAAAAACAAATAACTTGAAGCTACAATAAAGAAACATTATCGTATATGTCAGATGAATTTCAATGTAAACTTTCATTAAATAAATCCAGATTCGTGTGTAGGATTTTGAAAATCGTATTGAGTCAATCTGACTTGACGGTTGGTTGCTTAACGTCCAGTTAAAAATATTTCATAAATGTTCAGAACGATACACACTGAATAGGAAATCATACTGTGACCTACATATATGTATATTCGTCTTCGTGTTAGTTCTTAACTTTTTAAAATTCATGTATACCTTTTAGTCTATCAAATGATTTAATAATAAGATAATCTTATATTCTATTGAATAACATTAACGTAATCCACTAAATGGTCGGGTGCGGAGGGTATATAATTATATCTTAATTATCTTTTAATGAAATGTATTGTTACTCAAAATACAATCTTTCTTAATTTTTTATTCTATTCAAGTAAAATTGTTAAAAAAATAACAAAATCTCCGCGATAGACTAACATAAAAAAACATACTCCTCCCCCTTTTCCATAAGCTAAAAAGTGGTACAATAAATAACTTACAATGTTTCTTGTATTTGTCATACACCGTTATCGGATGGTAACAATGGATTTTTGTCTTAATTCATGCAGTTACAATAATATTTTTATTGTGTATGGAAAACAATTCTTAAAAGGTTTATATCTAACTTATTTTAAAGTGAGTTGTATATCACATTTTAAATGAGCCACCGGGCGCATTAAAACCTGAACGCATTAAAAAGGAATATCTTACTTTAGTGTTGTCGGTAAAATAGGATACTTAATTCTACAAATCTTTATTAATATTTGCTGACGGTATAAAAGTCAGATAATGCATATTTTAAGGTTTTTCTTGTTCTACGACAAGAACTGGCGTCAAATATATACAGTATAGGGGGTGAAATGTCATAAACATGTTAAACCTCGCCGCATGTTTGCTCCTGTCCCTCTGGCCTTTGCTGGTCCTGTATTATTCTTAATTTCAGTTTCTTGTATATTTTTTGGAGTTAAGTATGACGTCGGTGAACTTTTAGAAATATATTTGTTTAGGGGTCATCTACAGGATACCTCCGGGTGCGGGAATTTCTCACTGCATTGAAGATCTATTGGTGACCTTCTGATGTTGTCTGTCCTATGGTTGGGTTGTTGTCTCTTTGACATATTATCCATTTCCATTCTAAATTTTATTAGCTTTTCTTTATTGACATGCAACTAACTTTGAATTGGTCATATTTAGAAGTTAAATGTTAACAAAACTCAGAATAGCTCAGGATAAAAATGATTTGTTTTTTACCAAAGATATATTAATAGATGATCTTAGATAAGCAAACGATGTATAAATGGCATAATTGAAACTCAATTCGAAAACAAATTACAACATGACAAAAAAGAAAAAAAAAAGACAAACAAAAAACAGTTTACAAACCAAAATATAGAAAACTAAAGAATTAATAACACGAACTCCACCAAGTAAATAATATGAAATAACACAGCACTATTTTAATCTCTTTAATGTCTGCAATAATTCCAAAATGAATTTTATTTAAGATGGACAACGTATTATTGAATTGTAAGAACATGTACCTAACCATGATGGTTACACATCTAGAAAAAAGAACAATACGTTTAACCATTGTTTGCCTTCCTTTATTAGCTGGTCACGGATTATTAGTTTTGTTAAATGTTCTGTTAACGTTCATATACATAATCTTGTCTCATCTTTTTGTTTTTATTTTTGTTTTTATTTTCCTGTTTGCAATAAGTTAAATAAAGACATGATAATGTGGCGAGGTTAAACATGTTAGTGGGATTCTAGCCCTCCTCTCAACTTGGGACAATCATACTTTTTGACAATGGATAATTAAGATTATATTTTCAGATTGAAATTTTAAAACTGATGTTATAATAACAAATGGATAATCGGGATAATGTGCAATCCTTGTCTGACACATTGTATCATTACCTTTCGGATTATATCGTCGGGTCTGAACGAACTGTAAAATACAGACAATACTTCTATAAATGCTTTGATGAATGCCTGAGACAAGAAAATTTTAACCATATGAGTAGCGGAAGTAAAGCAGAAGGATTAGACCTCCCTGGCAGTGACCTAGATTTGATGACATGTTCTAATGACGTCGTTGATGAAATGTCTGTGAATGAAAAGCATATTAATTTAGTTTTTGACACCGAAAATGCTATGCCTGGATTTGCCTTGATACATGTTCCTTTTGAAACACATTTATCTGAAACTAATATAATAAATACTCGGAATGGATTATTATTAGCAAACGATTTTGTAAAGAAAGGCATATTCCAATACATGTCAGAAGTGACGTCTGTCATAAATCATTTATCCGAATGTGATTTTTCAGACGATATCAAAATGCAAGGTCCAGCCATATCAATGTCATTTAATGGTGTATGTGATATTGATTTAGTGTTCTGCTTTTCATGTCGTAACTGGCCTTCCGTAGCCAAAACTTGGTTACACAGAAACAGATCTTCGAAATGGCCTTCTTCAGAATTGATAAAAGAGGCAATGTATACAGACGTGTTATTAGTACCTGTTGGCATTAAGTCAACATCTGATACAAAATACATGTTTGAATGGAGACTTTCGTTTTCTCTTGCTGAAAAACTCTTAGTCCATTCATTCAATCATTGTCAACTGATGTGCTACGCTTTGTTAAAAATTCTACTGAAGGAAATAATTGAACAAGAAATCATTTTCAAAAAAGTCTTGTGTTCATATTATATGAAAACAGTTATTTTCTGGGTCTTAGAAGATGTCGGTCATTCTTATTGGACACCTGAAAACTTGCTAAGTTGTTTCTTGTTATGCCTTAAGCGGCTGCATTATTTCATATTATATAATAGCATTCCAAATTATTTCATACCCGAACACAATATGATTGAAGGAAGATTTTCGGAAGAACTTCGAAACGAACTTGCAGTTTTTATGGAAAAAATTATAAACGGTAATATATTCAATGTGCTTTTGTTATCTACTTCAATAACTGGTTTACGACATATCAAGTGTTATGTTCCGAAAAAATGTCAAGTCCTCCCCGAATTCGATAAAACCGTAATGAATCTCCCAAGTTATCGTATCTTAGGATTAAATGAAAACAGATCATTGAATTTCTTTATTTACAGGATTCTGAATAAGAACTTTCCGAAATTTCTAAAAAATATATATGCAATTGCGTTTCTAGACGCTTGTAGAAGCAAAGCAACGTCTGTAAAAATGAATTCAGTGGCTTCAATTTCAAACTACAGCACTAATAAGCCGTATTATTGTCTATATAAACAATCGTTATTTCATCTACTGTTGAATTTAAATGGCGATGCTATATCCGGTTGGTTACTACTCGCAGCATTTTTCTACTCATGTCAGGAATATCAAAAGATGACGGAGGTACTTCTTCTCTCGGAGGAAGTTTTGTCTCGAGATTTAAATGTAGTTCCTTGCTTTTGAAACGGTCCAACATTCAAAGTTGTCAAACATAAGGCACTAGTACCAAGTAGATCATTCCTCAAAAGGCTGAGACATTCATTCGTTAAAACGATCTCTGTTATAAAGGATCGCGAAAATGAAGATGGATTCATATTTCAAAGAGAATTGACTGCAAATTTGGCAGATATGGTTTTTTGTATTGGATCGTCAACAGTATATTTACGCTACCTTTCATTTTTAAATTTGTATAAACAAAACAATACAGAAGGAATGAGCAAAGCCCTTGAACGATTAAAGAAAGAATTTGAAAGGGGTCTTCTTGAATTAGATCTTAAACCCATAGTTTTGAATTATTTATTATTGTTAAAAGCACAACTATTGTCTGGTGTCAGGTTAAAGAAATGGCAATATGATATACTAAGTTTGTGAATAATTCAAAAGTCTAGATGTTTGAATTCTTTTTTCAATTTAGTTTCTCAACAAAAATAATCGCGAAGACGTATGCTAGAAAGTTGAATGTCGGGCCTTAGCATTTTCGACAATTTTAAATCAAAAACCAAGGCAGTGGAAATGGTGAAAACTGTGGCAGTGCTACTTTAATTGTTTATCATATATTGTTATATAGTATGTATCAGATTTCATTTGTAAATGTGTTGTACTGATTTTCATTATCCTATATAAAAAAGAAGATGTGGTATGATTGCCAATGAGACAACTACCATCAAAGGACCAAAATGACACAAACAATAACAACTATAGGTCACCGTATGGCCTTCATAAATGATCAAAGCCAATACCGCATAGTTAGCTATAAAAGGCCACGATAAGACAATTATTTCCCTAACAATTTAACATTTGTTTTCAAACCTTTATCATTTATTTTCAAATTAGTTTAAAATATGTATCCTTTCGATAATTGATTGTCTGAGAAAATGTTTAAAGACTATTCCTGGTTAGGAGAACGTTGGTTGCCCAACATGTGTAACCCTACCAGATTGTGTGTGTGCATATCCAAAGTCATTCAGTGTTGTAATTTGTTGCTGCATTTCATATTTGTTTTTCAGTATTGATAAGTTCATAAATCGGTCCGCTGTTTTTCTGGTTGGCATTATTTTACATCTCGTCATTCCGAGGCCTCTTATAGCTCTATATGTGATATGGGTTAAGCTTATTGTTGCGGGCCGTACGGTGATATACATACGCTAAATTCTATCAACACATGTTTGTGTACCTCTACAATACACTAAGGAATATATATATAACTTATCAAGCAACAATGTAATCAGAGTAATAAAATTAACGGTACCAATGTTCTTGCACCAGATGTGCATTTCGACAATACATGTCTCTTCAGTGATGCTCGGGGCCAAAATATTTCAATAATTCCAAAGCATATATAAAAGATGAAGAGCTATAATCCAAAAGTTAACGGAGCTCCGCAGTGGTGTATAATAATTCCACTATGTACCAAGAGTATTCAAACAGAACATGATCATATTTAATTAGATCAGCATGTGACCCTCAGTACACAAACTGATTTTATAATGATGGGAGCAATCTGAGGTTAATTGTGTAATTTTATTGTTTATTATATTACAAGAAAAGGCTGATGTTGTTTGTCTATCAATAATGCAGCATATTTATCTTTTTAATTTTATTTTGATTTACATAACTGTACTTCTATGTGTCTCATCTTTCATCAACATCAAGTTTTATACAAATATTTTGTCTGTCTTTTTTTAATTATTTTGTTTCTTTACTTCTTACATACTTAACACATGTAACCATGTTCCTATATAATGTATCATCCTGATGAATCAAACAAATGTCTTATATAACTGAACACTGGGTGTACTTCTTATACATTATATAAATAACATATAGCTGAGGGGGTGATATAGCAGATTGGTACCCCGAGAAAACATTGTCAACCGCGGCGAAGCCAAGGTTGACAATGCCTTTTCGAGGGGTTCCAATCTGCTCTATCACCCTCTCAGCTATGTGTTATTCAATTTATTATACTAAATGGTCTGTTATTACTGTCTACTTTTTAAAATTCAAAGTAATAAAATGTGACATTTTGTACCGTTGTTGTTATTGGTTTTGGAAGGCGGCTTACTTATGTAGTAATTGCGCCTTAAATTCATATAACATAATTTAAGATATTATGTATATAATTATACTTTCAGTCTTTAATTTATTTTTAGTATTACGTTTTGGCGAGTAATCTTATGAAACTTTGACGAACATGGTTGTTGAATTACTAGAAATAAATATATGTTGAGAGACAAAAAAAACAAAAACAAAAAAAACCCAAAAAAACACACATATCAGCAGGTATACATGTACTATGAAAATGAAAAAAAATCAAGAGCAAATGATAGTCCCTAATGAAATGATAGGTGTCATAAAATTGTTCAGAAAATTTATATGGTTGTTCACCTTTGTGTCGTCTGTAATATACTTATATACATGTATATAAAAAAGTATATTTAGAAACCGGTAACAAGACATGTGCTAGTTATATGCTACCAATGTTAGGACGTCTCCCTCGATTGGTGTAGCAAATAAAGAATCCTTAAGAAAGGATTGCTTGTAGTTTTTCCTTTTCCATATTGGTAAGTTGCATCAATTTTTTCCAAATAAATTGCCAAAGACATACTGGCATTTTGTGATTCCTCATTCCCTGACAAGACAAAACACTTCTGTCATTGAACGAGAAATCATCCCTACCTATGCCCTTAATCGCCTATTTAGATTTATATATATATATACAGTGTATAATATATAAATGGAGCAAAAATAGAAAAATATGAAAAAAATTAGTACCAGTATATTATTTAAACAATGACATTGTTTGATTTTTTTTTAGTACAGAGAATGCCAGCGAAACAGAAGTGCTGGGATGTGCATATATATAATTATACAATAATCTGTGTGTGTTTGTCTACCTGACATCCTCTAGTACAAATTTTAGAATTTATCATTTTATTATTATAGAAAAGGGTTCAACTCTAAGACTTGTTTCTATTCTAATAATGTATGAGCGTAGTGATTGTGTTTGTTTATTTTTCTTAATTTTTATCAATAATAGTATGACTATAGTTGTCAGTTTATGAAAATCTGAGAGGATATATTGTATTTTTGTTTAAGCTTTAAAGAACGTTAAATAATTAAAATAAATGTTAGTGGCACTTTCATATAAAAAAGTCCTGTAACAAATGTTTCTATTGTTAATTATCTGAGCATAGTGCGATGTGTTTGTTGTTTTCATATCTTAAAATTTTTTTGACTGTAATTGTCCATTGTAGAGAATCTTAATGTGATGTTGTATTTTCCCTTAACATGTACTGTTAACTTATCTAGTATAATAATCTTCAATAGATCAGAGTGATTAAATTGAATGTCGATAGTTGTTAAATTTAAATGCGTGCATTTCATGGTCAATTAGTACTGGTGTTTGAAAGGTGAATGATTTACGGATGTATGACACAGGTAGAAAAAGTCTGTTTGATTACGCTCAAAGGACTGACACAAAGGTGAAGTGTGCATTGCACTTGCGACTTGCTGATGCTAGTTCTAAATAAATTTATAAAAAGGAAATTATTTCAAATTCGGGTGAGTTTTTCATTTATCTTTTATCTTGCTGGTTTTATACTGAATTGATGAAATATTTTAACTTAGCAACCATCTGAAAAATAATTCATATACATTTGTTCCAAATACATAATTATTTGTTTTATGATCTCTAGACTAAAGCTAAATGGCAATTATACATGTAGTTGAGAGTCTTCCTATTTCCTTATAAGTATATTAGTTTCCCGTAGATAGTTATGCACGGGACTGAAAGTGTGTGTGTATCCGGATAGAAGGTGTTTCAACGAAAGATCTACGACTCCGTTATTTTAAAGCATATCAAACATCTGTTTACGTTGCACATCATATTTTGAGCAGACTAATAGGGAGTGTACTACATCGTCTGTGACTTTGCAGTTTTCACAAATTTCACTCGGACTTTTACCTATTTTGTGTAGATATTTATTGACATTAATAGAGCCAGATCTTAATCTGAATATTATTCGTTCATTTTCTCTATTCATTTGTGGTATAGTAATCTTAAATGATACATTATTTTGGAAGGAGTGTAGTTATCTACTCTTTGGGTTGTCTGACCACTGTTTTTGCCAAATTTGTTTTAAAATGTTTTTGTTAAACATTTGATGTCTTCTTTATATAGGGGAATATGACAATCTATTGTATCTTTATTAAGAGCCACTTTGGCAGTCTGGTCTGCAATTTCGTTTCCTAAAATTTCGACGTGGCTTGGGATCCACTCAAATATTATGTTGCTACCTAGTTTGACTAACTGGTTGCATAAAAATATAATGTCGTATAATAAATAATTTTTTACCTTAAATAAATTACTCTTTAAGGCTTGGAGAGCTGATAGAGAGTCGACAAACACAACGACATTATTTGGTTTAAATTTTTCTAACCACATTTTTTATTCCCATTTCAGGTATTGCGAATGCACTTGAGGTTTTATTAGAATTTGGATCTTTAGATCCGTCCGTATATATTTTTAAAAACTGGCGGTACTGCGTATCAATCATGAAGTTACTTTCACTTCGAATTAAGTGTGGATTATCCTTTTTCGAGATGAGACTTGAGAGTTGTGTACATACATGGGGTTTAGTCAAATGCCAAGGGGGTGTTGGGAATTGTTTGTATTTATATATTTGATTAATATCAACATCATGTTGATTAATCATATCTTAATAAAATATGGTTTTTATTCTGTTTTATTTCCCTGGAGTAGCAGAGAAATGTTGCCTTTTTTGCTAAACTTTCCTTAGTTGGATGGTTGTCTTTATGACTAGATATATTTAAAAATGATTTTGTAATAAGGCACTGCCTACGTTCTTCGTATGGTGGGTCACCCATTTCTACTTGTAGTCCACTTGTGGCTACATTTTTATATGCACCTGTACAAATTCGAAGTGCTTGACTTTGCAACCGGTCCAGTATTTTCTTTACAGAATATGAGGCATAATTATATACTTCACATCCGTAGTCTATTTTAGATCTTATAAGAGCAATGTATATGTTTCTTAGAGAATGGCTGTTTGCTCCCCACTTAGTACCTGTTAGATGTTTCATGCAATTTAGGACTTTACTGCATTTTGCCTCTATATATTGAATATGTTTTAACCAAGTCAATTTACTATCTATAATTATTCCTAAAAATTTCACCTCATTGACTACTTGTAATAGACTGTTACCTAACGTTAATAATAACTTCTCAGACTTTTTCTTTCTACTAAAGACAATAGCTACAGTTTTAGAGGGGGAAATGAGAAATCCCCATTTATCACACCATGATTTTATATTGTCAAGATCTTTCTGTATTCTCCTTTGAATATAACCAATATTTTTACCACACAGCCATATTGCACTATCGTCTGCAAATTGGGGAATAGAACAATTATTAATACATAAAGGGAGATCGTTTACCATAATATTGAATAATGTCGGGCTGATGCAACTTCCTTGAGGGGTACCATTTTGGATCGTGAGAATATCAGAAAGAGTGTTATTTATTTTGACCTGTATTGTTCTGTTAGTGAGAAAACTATTAACCCAACCGAGCATGTTGCCCTTTATCCCAATTTTAACCATTTTGTTTAGAAGTCCATACTTCCATATCATATCAAATGCTTTCTGAAAGTCAATAAATACTCCAATTAAATATTCTCTCTTAAAAAATGATTTTTGTATATCGTTATCAAGTCTAATTATTTGTTCCATCGTACTTCTATTTTGACGAAATCCACTCTGATAAGGTGAGTAAATATGGTTTTTCTCAAGGTACCACCTCAGTCTGTTATTAATCATCTTTTCCATAATTTTTACAAAATTAGATGTTAAAGCTATTGGTCTATATGCATGTGGGTCACTTGAATCTTTCCCCTTTTTAAAGCTTGGAATTATTATTGAATGTTTCCAAGCCAGAGGAAGATCTTGTGAGAACCAAATTCTGTTATATAATAAAAGAAGTACACCAAGTGATTTATTACTAAAACTTTTAAACATACTATAGGTAACTTTATCTTTACCAGGAGATGTATCTGATGTATCAGCAATAGCATCCTGTAATTCATTAAGGGTAAATGGTTCATTATAACTCTGAGAGTTTTCAGAAAAATATTGTTTCAAGTTTTCAGCTTCTTTAGACTCAATATGTTCTTTATGTGATATAAATTCTTCTGAATAGTTACTTGAACTACTTACATTGGCAAATGCTTCAGCTAATATATTAGCCTTTTCTTTAGTAGATTCATATATTTTATTTTTATAAATCAAAGTAGGCAAAATTAGAGAATTAATAGTTTTGCCCATCATTCTCTTAATTGTATTCCATACTTGCCCTATATTATTATTATTATTCAAGCCACTGCAGAAGGTTTTCCAATATTGTTGCTGTGTTAATTTAATAGTATTTCTACATTCCTTTTCTTTTTCTTTGTATAATAAATAATCATGTCCACCCCCGTATGTCTGGCCTTGTTACGAGCTTTATTGCATTCTTTTACCACCAATGTACAGTTTTCATTCCACCAGGGTACTTCTGGTTTATTATTTTTCCTTCTTTTCTTAGAAGGAATGTGCTCACCAGCAATTTTAATGATAGTGTTAGTGAAATGAGTACATGATTCATTAATATTGTCAGTAACCATGTTCTCACTAAGTTGTTTATGACATGAGCTGGCGAACCCATCCCAATCAGCTTTTTTATAGTTCCAAATCAACTCTTGTTCGCTGTTTGAACAAGACGAGGTTTGATTCAATGTTAATTGTATTACAAAATGGTCACTACCATATAAAGATTTATTATCTACTGTCCACGTTATTTGATGTGCTAACTGTACACTAGACATTGATATATCAATACATGAAAATTGTAGATCGGAGGGGTTCTGTCTAGTACCTGATCCATCATTTAAAACTATAATATTATTGGTACTAATAGCATTGTGCAATGAGTTACCTTTAGTGTCAGTTTTATTACTACCCCATAGATAATGATGAGCATTAAAGTCACCACAGATAATAAATTTACCATCAATTTGATTCAAGAGATTTATATAATCATCTTCTTTTGTGTCTGTTGATGCATCATAAAGGCTAATAATGGTGACCATATCACTGTTTATTAATATTTGAATTACAGAAGTTTCAAATTTTGAGTTTATTTCTTTCTTAGAGTATGGGATGTCTACTTTGACATATATAGCAGTGCCACCCCCCTTTATACCGTCTCTAACTGAGAAATCTGCAACTGTGTAACCGTTAATTTCAATTAGATCAGTTTCACTTTTAAACCAAGTTTCTTGTAGACATATTACATCGGGATAAGTAGAGGAATTTGATAAATTCCATATATATTCTGGACCATTGCTATGAAAGCTATGGCAATTCCACTGATGTATGACAAATGAACTAGTCATTATTGTTAATAATATAGTTATAAAATACATAATGTTAGTAATGATGTTCTTCAAATTAATACTCTTTAAGTATATATATATATATATATATATATGTTATTTTGAATTTTATTCTGATGGACTAGCTTTTCTCAATATAATGATTCATTTGATCTGTGTCAACATTAGACAAGTTTAGAGTTTTGGCCACTTCACTGATGTACTTTACTACATTATCAACTGTAATTATCTCTTTTGGAGCATTAATTATATGAGTTATTGCAATAATCATTATAGATACCATTTGGGAAGCAGTAATATTTGCTTCACCTAATATGGTTTGTTTGTTGGTTTTTGTTTTACTGATATGTTGCTTATTTAATTCTTTCTCAGCAACAAAGGTCTTGTTGTCTTCACCTTTTACAATTTTAGTGGCTTCCCCAACTGATATCTTTAATTCTTTGCTCTTTTTGAGAGCTTTTTGTTTTTCCACTCTTTTAGGGCAATCTTTGGAGTTAGACTGATGAGGACCTTTACAGTTTACACACACTGCTGTATCAGAATTACACTGACCTTCATGTCTTAAACTACACTTAACACATGCTTTTTCCCTTTTACAATTTGTGGCCACATGACCAAACTGTTGGCAATTATAATACTGGATTGGCTTGGGTACAAAAAGTTTGACTCTGTACTTTAGAAACCCAATGCATACAGATGTTGGCATTTGTGGTGTGCTAAAGAACAATTTTATAGTTCTAGATTGTGCTCTTTTGGCTTGTCTTTGTCATAATATGTAAGCATTATGGCTTTTGTGACCCCATATTCATGTAATGCATATTTAATGTCTTCCTCAGAATATTCCTGAGGTACATTATATATGCATCCTTGTGAGCTCAGACGACTTTGTGGTTTAGAGCACTTGACTTGCCATTCACCTAGCTGAGTCGCTTTCATCAGTTGTTTTAGTTGCATACCATCCATACAGTTTACAATAATGTTACCAGATCTTATTGGTCTAATATTTTTAACAATTCCATACTCCTTTGAAATATTTTTTTGAATTTTGATGGGATTTTCTTCTGCTAGGCGAACACCTCTAGCACTGATAATAATATGCTGGTTATCGGGGACAGAGGGTCGAGGGGCATTGCGTAAAGGTCTATATCGGACTGTGGCTGGGGTTTGGATTGCATGTGCATAACTTTTATTTGGACTAGGGGTTGCAAATTTGCGTTTCTTGCTCTCTCTTTCTATAGAATTATCAGACATACCTCTTGTGGAGAAGTCAGATTCATAGCCTCTGCCTACTGAAGAGCTTTCTTCAACAGATTCAAAACAGTCGGACTCCGCCATTTTGTTTGTACTCACAGTATACAAACAAGAAAAAAAATCAAAGTTTTTACGACTAATGTAGTAAAAAACTTACAAAAAATAGCGATACTCTACAGAATAATTGTCTAAGGAAGACGTACAATCTTTTTCATAAATAAATACCTCAATAGACTATCAATAAATTGATTTCAAAACAGATTCTTCTCTCAGTGAAAGAAAAACCGCCGATTGATCCGGGACTCGCCGACCCGAATGTACATGTACTATGACGATTTGCACCAGGTCTCATCATATGACGACAAGTCAAACAAATCATTTTTTTCATACCTGACAGGATTAATACACCGTTACCAGTGACTAAAACACATGCATATTATTAGCTATTTTAGAGGCTATCTAACGAGACTTTCAGAATTATGACCTATCTGTGTATCTGTTACTTCACAGAAAGAGATACATTGTAAGGCTTTTTTACCTAAGGAATAGATTACCTAAGTACATGTGGCAAATACTTTAGGAATTTTGGTCTTCAATGCTCTTCAACTTCGTATTTGAAAGCGACACTGATGTACCGTGATAACCATCCGTATTAATAAAGCGCACACTTGATGAAACTTCTCCGTGGAGGGTAATAGAGTATTTGCCCTAGGATATTGTCGTATTGAATAAAGCGCACACTTGATCAAGCGTCTCTGTGAAGGGTGATAGAGTATTTGTCATAGGATAGAGTCGTGTTTAATAAAGCGCACACTTGATCAAGCGTCTCCATGAAGGGTAATAGAGTAAATTGACCCCCTCGTATTAGCCAATCAAAATCTGGCATTTTGACATGAAGTATAATAAATTTAAATAGTATGCAAGTATACAATAAACTCATCATATATATACCATGGTCAAATTTTGTATTTACGCCAGACGCGTGTTTCGTCTACAAAAAACTCATCAGTGTCGCTTTCAAATACGAAGTTGAAGAGCATTGAGGACCAAAATTCCTAAAGTATTTGCCACATGAACTTAGGTAATCTATTCCTTAGGTAGAAAAGCCTTACAATGTATCTCTTTCTGTGAAGTAACAGATACACAGATAGGTCATAATTCTGAAAGTCTCGTTAGATAGCCTCTAAAATAGCTAATAATATGCATGTGTTTTAGTCACTGGTAACGGTGTGTTAATCCTGTCAGGTATGAAAAAAATGATTTGTTTGACTTGTCGTCATATGATGAGACCTGGTGCAAATCGTCATAGTACATGTACTTTGATCGTATCTGTAGATATGAATGCATAAGTGTATTAATAACATCATAATGGTCGAGAGTTTCATAGCTGCAATGCAATTATTGTGATTGCTGAACTATAAAGAAGAAGATGTTGGTTTACTGATAAATGGTCGACGACTTAATACTTTTGATGACAGAAACCAATCTTACGCTGAACAGTCTACATTGTTGTCTATGTAAATACCAGCGTCATTATTGATTGGGATGCGATATGCCCACTGACTTCCGAGGGTCTGTATCCTAGGTGTTGACAATTAACCGCCATTTCACCGCTTTGGGCACAACCCATCAAATGGGAAACTATTCTCAAAAATGAGTAACAATCCCTAAAATGATTAATCGCTTGATAGTATTATTTTGTTAATGAGTCTTTTTTCTTAATTGGCATTGATATAAATAAAACGGAACAACTTCTTCCAAAGAATTTTCATTTCACTATAGGGTTTTAAAACGTAAGTAGCCTTGACAATTGAAAATTGTCAATTTGTGGAAGTTGTCTTAGGCTTGTTACTTCAAGATACGGGTATAGATCTTTTTTAAGTAAAATTGGCTGCATTTCTAGTGCATATATGCAATTTAGAGTAAAAAAATCAGTAGAGAAATTGTTTTCAAGCTCTACCAAATATTACAATTACGACATTGGTCCAGTCGTCGTTAATTCGTCCACGACTCATCGACCACTTCTTCATCATCGTGGTTAGTGAGTTGCACAGATGACTAACTTAGACCTGAAAGTGGCCATTGTGAAGACAGTTTACAACAACAAAATAGTCAACATATCAAAAAGATCTTACCAAAATCAACAATGGTGGCCGTCCATTCCAAATTTTCATCCTTACACAACAAAATATTAAATCACTTACCAAACGCCTTTTAACACCGAACCAACTGTGCGAGGGCAAACCAGCCAGTCATTGCAATAAAACACCATCAGTGGGTTAAATAATTTAAGTCATGTGATGAAAGGAATTGTGCAAAAAGAGGAAATACAATTATCCATACATTCAATTGAAATCAAATTAGATAATCACAATCATCATGATCAACAGATGATGCTCAGCTTGCAAATCATATAAAATTATAAAATGCATAAAGGGACATACCTTAAGAACTCTAAAAGTGACGCTACCCAGATATGTATTTGACCTGATTGTCATAAGACACAGATGATGGCATGCATAACATATAAAATTAAATAATTAAGGGACATAACTTAAGAACGGTTGAAAAAATTGGTACTTGATCTGAGTTTTGGGAAAGTAAGTATTGAATATAAGTTTCATAACATTTGGTTGCTAAGTTAAAGAACGGAAACTAAACATTCAGCAATTTTCAACTTGTAATTAGGCATAACTCTAGAACAGCTAAAGTGACGACATTAACATTTAAACTTGATCTGGATTTTTTGATGATTAACATTGTTCATATTTTTTGTGATATTTGATTGAGGCAAACTAAAGTTAGAGAACGGAATAAAGAAAATTCAGCAACTTTCAAACTTGTGAATGAAAATAACTCTAAAACGGTCATTGTGATGCCATCAAAATCCAACCACGATCTGAGGTTTGTGATAATCAGCATTTGTATAATTTAACAGCATTTTGTATAAGTTTCCTTACACTTGGTTAAGGCAAACTAATGTTAGAGAACGGAAACAAACTTTAGGACGCACTGACGGACAATGGTAAGACTAAATATCCCCTCCACTCCAGCATGGGCATAAAATAATTCCATGATTAACAACACATATTTATCTGTCATCTTCAACCTCTGGTTTCTTGAAACAATGCGATTATTAACATGAAAAAACAGATTTCAATCATTTCCCCTTGATAGATAAAAGACTTGTCTAAAGGTAAACTTTTTGGTTATTGTGTATGCTTAAACAAACATTTCCATACTAAGTATTATATGTGGTAATACAATTATTTCTAGATAAAAGAAAGTAATAGTGTTAGACTGGCATATTTTGGGCGCAGCAAGAATGAAGAATATATCACTGGAACAGTTGCTGGCACTCCACTATATATGGCACCATAAGTCATGATGGGAGACTTATTCGGTTCGGAGGCCGACATTTATAGTCTTGGAATGGTTTTGTATGAGCTATGGTATTATCGACCAGTATTTACTCGTCCGTTACAATCTAAACCTTCAAAATATGAGTTTACCTTTCAAACAATGTAAGATTTCGAAGACAAAGTATTAAAAGGAAATAGAACAGATTGCGAAATTCCTCTAAAACCACCAGTTGAACTCAAAGCAGTATTGGAAACATCATGGGACGCAAACAGAGAAAAACGGCCAACAGCTTTAGGAGTGTATAACCGCCTTACTAAAGTGCAGTTCAATTAAATTATTTTATGACACTGTTTGTGAAACTTCGTTATATTGCTCTTTTTAACAATGTAGTTATAACATTTCGGGATTATTCGTAACGCCAGTATAGAATCATTTCAATATTGTGTTTATATCTTTCCGAGAATGGTTATCAATAGAATTTATTGCCCATATTTTGTTTTTAATTGTCTGCGTCATTATACAACTTACAATGCGTTGTATCTTTATGTTGAATTCACAATATATTGCTGTTTATCTTTTATAACCTTAATACTATCATACCCTATTATCAATTTATATTTGAAAAAAAATCCTTAATAAAACATACATATACATAAACTGTATTTTTAAGGTCATTACACTAGACCAAACGCGCGATTATTCGTCAAAGTTAATTATAATCTAACCATGTATCTGTCAGGAAACGAATAAGGTCCCAGTACTTAACATCGTTCAATCCTTCATGGATTGAACATATATAGATAAATTCGTATTATAAAAAGGTAAAATTAGGTAATTACTTTTTGTGCTTCTATGTTACTTTTGCTAGATTAGATGGGGATTAAGATGGTAACACAATGTTGTTTGCTGTACCTCTATTTTTCCCTTTTATCTATTGTATCTGTTAGTTTGTCATATAAGTGAGCAGTTTAGCTAGCTGTATTACCAGTTTCAATCCACCATTTTCTACATAAGAAAATGACTTTCACTTCGGAATTATAAAAGTTGTTATTATTTCGTTTTGGTGTGTTTAAGCTTTTGATTTTGCCTATTGATATGGTCCGAGTACACAGTTATCGTCCTTTGATTTTCGTTGTTCACGAATATAGTCCTTAATGTGGACAGTGTGTTACTTGCCAATTTTTGTTATACCCCTTCCAAATTTAATTCTCCATGTTTTATGCCTCATATAGCAAGTTGGGGGGTGAAATGACACTGTAAAAAAATTTGGGTCATAAATATTTAGGTAAAGTAGTGATTAGGTCCAGCTGAAAAAGGTCAAAAATTAGCACTTCGGAAGCTGTCAAAAGATTTCAAGACCCCCTTAACACAAAATTGTCCATATTTTGAGTTAGAGCTGATGAAGTTTTCTATAATTTTGATATAATTTGTCCCAAAAGTAGTACAACACACTGTAAATATCTTATTGAGAAAGCGCAGGTGGGATTTTTTTTATTCACATTTATTGTCTAAAAGAAATGCACTACGAAATAACTGTGTACTCGGACCATATGAGACTTTCCTTTTTGAAATTACCATGGAGTTAAGAATTTATGTAATTTTACTTTATCCATTAGATATTAGATATAAACTGAATGATTGCTTAGTTTTAAATTATTGAATAAATGTTATCAGGTTTTAGACTATATTCCAGTTGATGCTAGTCCTCTCAAATCAGTACGTTTTTGTGCTGCGGAGATGTATATGTACTTTGCCACATCCGGTCAGTGTTTTTCTTTTCTTTGTTTGTTGTTTCTGCTATGTATCGATATTGGGATTTAATCCCTTGTCAACTGATGCTTTTAACTTTTTTTGTACAAAAATCAAGCCGTTAGCGTAGTCAGTTTTTTTTCCATTTGAATTGTGGTGCCCTGTACAACTGCCTATGCGGTAGTGTTGGATAATCGGTTGAAACTACCAACCGATTATCTATTACAAGCGGTTGACAGCAACCAACCGACTATCGGTTATAATCGGATCGTTATACCTTGCCCTTTTTTTAAAAGGAAATCATGCATTTAGTTTCATTGTACATGTCTTATGTGTACATTCCATTTCATTGCAGAGTTTATATATTCATATTTGATCTTTTGTTTCCTTTTCATATTCTGGTGTACTAAATTATAATCGTGGTACCTTTGATAACTATCTATTCAGCAGTTAAAACAATGAATTAATAAGAATCAAGATTCATATTGAACATATTTTATCTCATAATTACAAAATAAATTACAAACAGTGACACTAACATTTCTAAATTTCAAAGGTGTAACTCACAAATCAATTTCAATAACATAGCTGTATGAACATTTGAATGCTTCTAATTAGGAAAATATATATAAAGTTTTAACTGTTAGACATTTAAAATTAACACAAAAAAAATAAAACAAGGCATTTGCATTATAATATATACAGTAAACAAAGGGTATTAAGCCAATGTCTGTTAATTCGTGTAGAACGCTTTTTTCACTTTTGTGATCATTAAATTCTGTCAATTTTGTCATTCGTGCGTCTGAACTTATAATTGAAGAATGCGGAATTATTACATAGATGAACCGTATCCGATTCGTGATTCTTATATTTTTATAAATGGCGGACACATTTCGGAAAATTTACAAAAATAAACGATGTATGGCATGCAATTTGGAAAAGAATATGACGTTTCTGATGCTACAAATGGATAAAACATTATTAAAAGGCAATGTGCAACACGTTCTTATGAAGCAACGAAATTATTTTGTCTAAAATCAGAATGATATGTATCGTTCTCAAATAATTATAACAAGTACCCGAAAATGAAAGAAAGTATTTCTTACAAAGTTATTAATGTTAAATAACATTCAATCAATCTGCAAATGCTTTTGTCACGTTTATAAAGAAGGAAATTGGTTAATTCTTTAATTATGGGATGTTTGACATTGTTACTGTCATCGACTGATTTTTTTTGTTATCATTGTTTGACTGCGCATATAATATGCAAACCGTAAACAGACCGAAAGTTGATAAGCTAAACGTCCGGAAACTTTAACGACAATCGATTGAACAAAATCCCAATCGATTATCGACATCGCCAGGCCCAACCAACTAATCGGAACAACACTACTATGCGGTATGCCTTTTGTTCATTGTTGAAGGCCGTACGGTGACCTATATTTTTTATTTCTATGTATTTTTGTTTTTTGTGGAGAGTTTTCTTATTGGCAATGATACCACATCGTCTTATTTCTTTACTTGTTGGATCGTTTAATTTCCATATGGTCACATTAGTTGTCAAGAATCAACCTACATATGTATACATGTATACATATAACCATTACTTCCAATGTATTTAAAATATTTTTTTCTATTGTCTATTTAAACGTTTGAACCAACTTCATTTATTTGCACCTGTCTTAAGTCAGGAACCTGGTGTTCAGTGGTTGTCGTTTGTTGATGTGGTTCATAGATATATCTCGTTTCTCGTGGTTTTGTTTTGTGATTTGATATAAAAAAGAAGATGTGGTAAGATTGCTAATAACTACTCTATAAAGATACCAAATAATACAGAACTTAACAACTAAAAGTCACCGTACGGTCTTCAACAATGCAAAAATCCCATACCGTAAAGTTAGATACACAAAGACCCGAAATGACAGTGAAAACAATTTAAACGAAAAAGTTACGGCCTTATTTATGTACAAAACATGAATGAAAAACAAATATATAACACATATTCAAACGACAAACCCTAAATTAAGGCTCCTGACTTTGGACAGACACATACATCTAAATCCTCTCTCTAACTTGCGACAGTGGTGTAATAGTACAACATAAGAACGAACTATAAATATCAGTTGTATAAAAATTCAAATGCTACAAAGTTAAGTGGCCATGACCGGGTACTTGTATATCCCAACAACAAAAAGACACTTAGTACAGATATGAGAGTTCTTGCAGTCTTTGACAGCTTGATCGAAGCCACTAACAGCTAATAAAAAAATCATGCATCTTACAATTAGTACACATCCAACATCCAATGGATTTAGTGCAAAGACTTCATTAACAGTTCGAAATTTACACTCTCCTGTGCAATGTCAAGATGCAGGTATCGACAGATTGATTGTAGATCCATGAATATGTATAAATACATAACAATAATATTTAGTTTGCTTTTAAATTACTGATAAAAAAATCAATGTCAATACCAATAAAAATAATATTCAATGATCTAATTACTATGTTAAATTGGTAATTTCTTAAAATACATTTATTTAAAGGATCGATATGTTTGCAAGGATCGTTTCTTAATTTCCGGGCACTGCAAACAATTTGTCCGTAAAAATGATGATGTGCTATCCGTTTTCTACATGTACAACCAAACTTCAAAACCAAATAGTCATGTCTATGAGATAATTTAGTAGAGGCATTATGTAATTTGTGGTAATGAAATCGCTGGCTTGATAATTTACCAGTTATACATTATGAGATTACGTTAGTTAAAATTAAAAAAAACGTCACAACAGACATGGGCATAGCGAGCGAGATTTTAAAGATAAACAACGTAGATTGTGCGAAAGGAACATCATTATCAACAAAAGGGAAAATAAACTATAGGTAACGATAAACTGTCCCATTTGTCGTCAATTTAAGTGTGGAATATCTCGTTTAAAACCGAAATATCTACATCTAGGAAAATACAGTTATAACCGTTTTAAATTTCACTTTTTATTTAGAATAAATTTCTTTGGCGAAATGATGGCAATATATTGATAATATTCGTGATTTTTTAACGAAAAAAAACCATCACGATAATAGTAAGTGTTGTTGAATTCATCATTCAAATGCAATTTAGTTGCTTCTGAATTTTATCATACACTGTAACTAATAATAATACAAAAACAACCTGTAGATAATCTTTGTTGCCGAA
Source organism: Mytilus galloprovincialis (assembly GCF_965363235.1). NCBI lineage: Eukaryota > Metazoa > Mollusca > Bivalvia > Mytilida > Mytilidae > Mytilus > Mytilus galloprovincialis. The sequence continues at coordinate 58,108,823 of NC_134851.1, forward strand.
ACGTACACAATTTATCATAGAGCAAATTAACAGTTTCATTCAACTCATCACAACTAATTTAGCATATATAACTTTCGCATTAGAGATATAAATCTGTTACATGTATACTTAAAAGCCATCTGTAAAAGTCTTATAAAATCCTTATTATTTTTTAATATTCAATGTGTACGTTTTTGATACTATCATACGTCTATCGGAACATATGTATTCGTTGGTTTTAGATATTCCGCATTCCTTTCATTTTTAATAAGAATTATACTTGAATAACACATCGGTACATCAGTCTATAAAATATTCATTTTCATTCATTTCCGATCACTTCCCTTTCTCAAAACATTTTATTTAATGTAGAAAAAATGTGTTTAGTATCAGAAGAGGACAAGATCGGAAGCATTCTCTGATAAGTGCTATAGTTTTCTTTACTCCCGACAAGTTGTTGTGCTTTGAATAAACAAAAATAGTCTTCTAAAATGGTCAATATATCGGAATTGATTGAGTTTTCAACAACTTCTTTCAGTGACTGTAGAGCAATGGTAATTTCCTGAGTATTATCTATTCTATAAGCATATAAAAAAGTAAGGTAATGATGATATACTATTGGACTTCCGATGCAAATATCATCATTGGTAATTGTTAAATCTTTATGAAACACAAAACCATTCTCGTTCGTATTGTTCTTAGATATCGCAACAGATTTTGAGAATAAAGTTCTCAAACGTTTGAGAAAAAACTTACTTCGAACTATCATTTTCTTAGACCGACTTTGATCAAGTGTAGGTAAGTTCCACCAAGTCAAATGAATTAAATCCCGCGAAAAAAAAAAAACCTTGAGATTTGAAGAACATTAACCATCTTACAATATTCCTCAGAGGAGTAGAAAAATGCCGCGAGCAGTAACCAGCCTGCTACGGCATCGCTTTGTCTACTTAACAATAACTGGAATAAGCATTGTTTATATTTTGAGTAGTAATGCTTGTTTTTATTGCAGTTTGAAACAGAAGCGCCTGGAAGCATGTTGATAGACAAAGCTTTACTTCTACTGTAGTCCAGAAACGCAATGGCGTATGTATTTTTTAGTGATGTTGAAAACTTCTCATTCCTAATTCTGGAGAGGAAGAAATTTAGCGATCTATCTATAATAAATGCAAGGTGCGTAATATCGATGATGCTTTGTGTCATAAAAGTTTTATCAAAATCAGAAAAACTTTGACATGGATTCGAAATGTCCCTGAAGATAGAAGTACGTAGTAATCCAGAAAGTGACTTTGATGAGGAAATCAATATCAAGATGCCACCTTTATGAATTTTTCCAATAAAAACCTCAAGTTGTGATCGAACTTCTTCTGGAAATCTTCCCACGATTAAGTTATGTTCAGGTATAAAATAATTTGGTATATAATTACACGTTATAAAGTATTGCAGTCTTTGAATGCAAAATGAAAAACAATGCATCAAGTTTTCTGGTCTCCAATATGAGACGCTAAGTTCTTCTATGACCCAAAATAGAACCGTTTTAATGTAATATGAACACAATACTTTGTGAAAAATATGTACACTGTCAATTATTTCTTTCAGTACAATTTTCAACAAGGCATAGCATAACAGCTGACAATGGTTGAACGAATGAATTAATATTTTTTCAACCAGTGAAAACGAAAGTCGCCATTCGAAGCAGTTCTCAATATTAGCATTTGATTTACTTCCAACAGGTACTAATAGTACGCCTTCACTGATTGACGCTGTAATCAAATTTTCTGATGGCCAATTCGAAATTCTACTTCGGACTATCCATTTATTTGCAATAGAAGGCCATTCATGACAAGGATAACATAAAACAAGATCAGCTTCCACTATTCCACGAAATGTAATTGAAACACTGGGGCCTTGAATTTTCAATGAATTACGCAAAATGCGCATAATATATGCATCTTCTTCAAGCTCACGTGAGCATTGTTCCTTTATATACTTATTTGTCAAGAGAAAGCCATTAAAAGTGTTTGTTACGTTTACGCAGTTTGAATATCCTTTCGGAACCTTTATAAAAGCGAACCCTATCGAAGCATGTTCGGTATCAAGGAGATACGTATCCTTGTCACCATCTTGCACATTTTCATAGACTACAATTTCATTAGAAAGAAGCATCAAATCTAGGTCACTACCCGGGAGGTCAAGGCCCTCTGCCTTACTGCCACTGCTGATTAATCTGATATCTGCATTCTGCATACAATCATCAAAGCATTTGTATGTGTATCGTCTACACATTACGATCGTCTTAGATCCAAACTTATCAGAAAGGTAATGATACAGTTTGCATGAGCTGTTAGTCAATGATTCTTTATCATAATGATTATCCATGTTTGATAAAATTTACAAGTATCTAAAATAAACAAAGCAAATGTTATAAACACATATGATGGGTACATTTACGGTGATAATTACGTAATGAAAACATTCATTATAGATACCTAGACTTAATTTTGTATATACGCCAGATGCACGTTCCGTCTACAAATGTCTCATCAGTGACGGTCGAAGACCAAATAAAGTACAAGTTAAAGAGCATTGAGGACCAAAATTTCTAAATTCCTAAAAATAAACTGTTCACACGTAGAATATCATGTGTATTTGGGATAATCGTTACGTTAAATAGTAAATGCATATGTATTTTGTTTACAAGTCCACTATCGTATAGGTAAAGTAAATTGACGTAGCAGTAGTGGACATGTACGCACTAGTGATTGAAATACGCTTCAAAATATGTACACTCAAATGAATGTTTCAAGTGCGTTAAAAAAATTGTCGATCCGAATCATATTGCTCACGTTAACGTAAATGTGGTGCTAACTAATACAATAACATCAGATATCAAGTTCGGAAAAATATACGCAAGACGTGTTTTACGTCTACAAAAGTGAATGACGCTAGAAAATAAGGTTCTCGGTCGTATAGGAATAAAAATAAGCCTAAGAATAGTTAATTGTGTCAAACAAAACTCCCATAAAGAGCAAAACAAGTATTACAAATTATGATATATACACATGATACATGTGATTAACATTGATTTTGTTGATTACAGTGATGAAAAAAACAAAATAAAAAAAACCATTTGTTATGATCTATAAAGACTATAACGTATATTAATTGAGTATTGCAAAAGAACCTCCACATCTAATAAAATCACCTGTTTGGCTGCTTCAATATCGGGTGTAGTGAGTCAATTTAATGATATGCTCGGTAAAGACCGAATATAATTTTTGTTTACTATCTTTAAAGTTAATTTTACACCTGGAAATACATTTAGAATTGTAATTATACTGTACCTGCCTTTTTAGTGAATGATGAAATTATATCTAACAGCAATGTTTTTTTGCGACTTGTCTATTCTACAGTGTTAAATTCAATAATATAACAAATCTGACATACATTCTAACGATATATATACGCAATATTACCCAGGAAGTTCCAAAAAACGACACTTGGATATCTTAATGCGTATTAAATCAAATTTGCATAATGACGCAATGATTATTTTATAGCTAAACAAAGTTAAACAATAAATGAAATTTAAATTGAAATTTTAAAGGTAGTCTTAATCTTCCTTACAATCCGTACACACTTACAGCACATGATATAAGAGGAAGTGTTATAACTGTTTACTTAATGTATTACACTTTCTGTTGACTTCTTCGGTCAAATAAAGTAACAAAGATATATCTTTTCAGTGTCGATTATATTTTTATCGACAATTTTGGATCTTAAGGAATATAAAAAAAAAATTTTACTCAACATCTTTATAATATATTTTTTGGTAGAAATTATAGCTGCGTTAAAAATAACGTTCCTCAAAAGCCTCCAACTAACTTTTTTGTTTCTGACATTAAGGTAATCATGTAATCGAGTATATAAATGCACAACGAATGCAAATTATTGAACCAGATATTATCAAAACTAAAAATGTAAGAATAAATATATTTTTCGAAATGTGTACTGAAATTCAATGTGAGAAAAAAAGTACAAAATTAATGGTTGCCAAAATATGCAATCTTTATATTTTAACTTTGCTTTATTTTTTAACATACGTTCATGTAGTATTATAATTTTTATATTGACTACAATAAACATGATTTTTTTTTCTCCGACTGACTTTTATACATCATAATAGCCAACAATAGTATACTGCTGTTTAATAGTGATATAAATCGATTGAGAGGAAACTATTCCAGGTAACAAAATAAAACCAATGGAAATACATCAAATATTAGAAAAAAACAACAGCACAGCATAAGCATTGAAGTGAAACAAAACTAACGGCAATACAACACACAAAGAAACGAACTACATTGTATTTCACAACAACTGTCAAATTCCTCTCTTGGTAAAATACATTTTGAGATTAAATATTGTGGAATGAACCTGGTTTTTATGACTAGTCAAACCTCGTAATGTTGAAAATATCGCTTAAATTACATCATTGCATGACGGTGTACAGCAAAATAAATGTAAAACACTCATGACAGGGAAATACATAAAAATAATATACAATAGTACATTTCTACAATGTTCTACACGTTAATCACAGCATAACAATAAACAATAAAATACAATTACGACGATACACAAAAACAGCATGAAAGAATTATAAAAGGTGCGTCACACGAATGTATAAACGCCATAAAAAGTTACGTCACAGATATTTCCTAAAAATTAATATAAAATTAATTTATTCTTGTAAGGGTGTCATTTGATATGATTTGATCGAATACAATCAATATTGCATGTAAGTTACTTAAGCGCGTCCTGATTTGTATATTCATGTGGTGAAAGTCGTTGATGTACTATAGATTCGTTTATTTTCATGGGTACTTAATTCGTGGATCGAGAAAAATCTGCATTTTGTCGATATTTAAGTTCATGGTTTCGACAAAGTAGGCATACATTCCTTTAAAAACATTTATTCAGCAATGATTTATAACATTGATATAACGCAGGAGGTTTGGCTTGCCATGAAACCATATTCAACCCACCATTTTTTCTTATAATGTTCTGTATCAAGTCAGGAATATAGCAGCTGTTATTAAATAGTTTGTTTCTATGTTGTGGTTTATTGGCGTTTGTTTTATTGTTCTTCAGTGTTTTTGATGTTTCTTTGTTTTCCTCTGTAGTTAATGTGATTCCCTCGGTTTTAGTTTGTAGCCTGAATTTGTTTCCTCTGTGTCGATTTATGACTTTTGAATATTACTGTTGACTTTATGTATACCAATTACAAGAATAAGAATATACAATTGTGCTAGTACTGGTTTTATTAAATGTATTTATATCTAAATATTTCGATTTTTGTCTATATCAAACTGTGTATAACAAATCTACCATGTGCATAGATTTGCTTTACACTAAAATACAAATGTATGAAAAAGGTAAAATACAAATTGAAAATAAAATATAATTAAATACAAACGAAAAGACAAAAAGCAATGCCCTATTAATTGGAAGTACAAATACCAAGACACGTCTAACAGCATTCGAATTCACGCTGAGCAAAAACGTCATATTCGGGAATAGGCCACGTTCGGTACTTAAAAGACTAGACGGCGTAGACGGTAAACCACAATACAAGACGTGATAAAAGTGATGATGTTCATAAAATTAAGACAGTGTTATATCTAATCTTTCCTCCTCATAACTTTGCTGGAGCAGTTTTTGCGTAAAGAGCGTACTTCTGTATATGAAGTTTGTATAGTGTTAACATGGACTTGTATAACGTATGAACTTAGATACGTAAACACAATACAATGAGACATATGGAATGTTACTGTTGTCAAATTGGAGTTTGATAATTGGTCGTTTCAGAATTTACAGCATCCTGGGTAATTTCATTGTTCGTACCCTAAAATGAAAATAATGTTACGTCATTGGTTGAATTTCCATTGTTTAGAACAGTTTAAACTTTATCACAACGTTTTGTGGAAATTTTTTTTACACCCCAGCATATATAAATTATTACATATTAAAAGAACAACTTGATGATGACAACCCTATGAATTAATTATGATATTTATTATTAAGCGATAATAATAACCAAATTCAGTCATCTGTATATAATATGTCTTTATGCTTTAAGGTGTATATAGTTAATAAAATTATACCCTTTGGGTAGTGCTAAAAAAAATTGAAGGAATATACAAGAAACTGAACTTTGAAAATATTTCCAAGAATGCATTAGTTTCTGAATAGGCGAATTAGGAACTTGAAATCGTGACGTGTGTCATATACTTTAGTGTGATTTCGTCCTTCTGTTTAGATATTTTGGAAAACTTCAATATGTGATCAAGCAGTACTTTAATGATAAGAAGTAGCCTTAATCCATTAATTCTGCCAAGGATAAGTAAATAAGAAAATTCAATGAAAATTTCTTTACGGTTACAGATACTCTTTGTGTGCTAACTAACACTGCGCAGTTATGAACCATATTGAACCTGCTAGAAATGTTTCGTATTATTTTCAAATATATAAATCAAGGTTTTATTATCAAATGTCATCACTTTTTTCATTTCAGTACGTGTGTAATCTGTTACTTATACTTTTAATATATTTTTTCGTTTATCATGTGCGTTTTCAAAAATAATAGATCCGAAGTTTATTTCTAACGTCAACTTCAACGTCATTATAAAACATTCAAAACAGACGTGCATTTTTGTTACAAAATAATGCCACACTTTCGCTGGTAGTGAATGATGTAATTTATTTAAACAACAATGCTTTTTTCAATTCGTCCACAATTCTACACAGTTAATTTCAATCAGGAAATGAAACTAATAACACATCTTACGATTAAAATACGCAATATAACCTTGGAAGTTTTCCATAGCCACCTGATTATTTTATTGCGTAATGACGCAATTTGTATTTTATATCCTTATCAATCAATAAAATTGAAAGTGAAATTGTAAAACTTCTTAATAACCCGACAACGGATAAGTACAAACTTACAGGGTCATCACATGATTCACGAGGAAATGTTTATTAGATATTTTTATACTTACGCTAGAATACTTCCTGTTGACTGCAGCTGTCAACTATAGTAAATAAATGATATTTCGTTTAATGTCGGTTCCATCATATTCATGCTGAGTTACTTTTATTACACTTTTTAGATCGTGTAGGAATAGAAAACAAGTTGTGTAATTGTGTTATGTGTTAAATTTTTTTTGACCAATTCTATGCAATTAAGTAATAGAATATTAACTAATCAGAAAATAACGAAGCATGAGTGTAAAAATCCACAAAATGTTTATGAGTTGTCTTGTCAAACTGAGAAGTTAGTCAGATATAAAAAAAAACACAATTGAAGCAGATATGGGGTATACCTTAATAGCACATCAACACACCTACACTAAACAAATAACAATACAAAGACATGCTAGAGGTCAATAGTTGACAACTGTCAATTATCGAATCAAGCTCTGAATTATCTTATGATAACTATTTTTATAGAGTTTACTTTGGTAACAAACTAACCAGAATCTGGTAAAATATTAATTTTACTACGGATTTTGTTTATTATATTTCCCTCGTAGTTAAGTAATTTTGTAAGGTGACTGTTTGCACCAAATAAAAATCAATATGTAAACGAGTTTGTTGAAATTTTTATTAACCTTTTCTTTAAATTTCAGAAATGAAGAACCAAAGGAACGTACAATTCTCGTTACTTTATTATTTTTTGTAGGATCTTAAAGGTTTTCAAATATAAAAAGTAATCGATACTTTGATAAATGTTTTGATGACTGTTTGAATTTTGAAAATGCAAGATGAATTAATAGAATCAATATGATGAGAATCACACAGGAAGTAACCTTGATTTGATGTTTCGCCTTTAAGAATGTGTGGTTGATAAATCGCATTGGGATATCAAAGAAGAGTACATAGTTCTTGATACCCATAAGCGTCGCCAGAATTTGCCTTGATAAAGGTCCAAGAAAGTAAATCGGAATTAAGGGATGTTTATAAAAACTTTGGATGTAGCTTGTAAAATGATTGTATCAAGGCGCATGACTTCCTTAAGGCTGTAATGACATGACATAAAAATTGTAGATCACTGTGCGTCTTCAACAATGAGAAAAGTCATTCCGTCAAGTCAGTTATAAAAGACCCTGAAATAAAACATGTTAAACAGTTTAAACGAAAAAAACGAACGGCCTAACTTATGTTCAAATTAATGAACGGTAAACAAATATATAACACAGCAACAAACCACAGCTACTGAATTACAGTCTCCTGACTTGGGTTAGGCATATAAAGAATGTGACGGGGTAAAATATGTATGGTGGCACCTAGCCCTCTCCCTAACCTTTGACAGTAGTGTAACAGCACAACACAACAATAATCTATCAAAATCAGTTTTAAAATGCTCAACTCACCAGACGGATGTTGAGACAAATACAACTTAAAAAAAAACACAGAGTAGACGTGGGAGGGTGTTTGAACATCCCGAAAAACAAAAAAATGAAATAAAGAGCACACAAAATTGGCCGCCCTACAAAATATCCCACCAAACAAGTCCTCCAAAAAAGAGATAAGACACAGTAAAGTAACTTATTTGATACCACAAAATGCGTATAAATGTATTATCTTTGATTCTCCAAACAAGTTTGGAATACTAAATACGTATATTCCAGCGAGACAACATATCAGTCTAACGATTAACTTGTCGAAATATATCTAATAATTAACACGAATTTTTAATTGAGCAGGTGCTTATGATAGTACCGAATTTTGATATATTGAATGAAACAAACTTAGCATATAATTAGCCGTTAAATATAATTAATAACTGTACCATAATTGTTTATTACACCTCTAGACAAATTGAACAAAAGCGAGCTCCACATATATGCACATCTGAGATGGATTATCTGCAATTCACAATTTTCAATTGTCGATATGACCTTGCAACTCATAAACAGTAAACTGTGTAGACAAATATATGAAGTCAATGCTATCTTACATTCTTATATTTTTACAAACAAAACAACACAGAAGAACTGAAACGTGCAATACAATTGGTACAGGAAGCTGTTGAAAAATCTCCGAGGTTATATTGTTTTTCCGTTGCCAATAACTTTTCTTTTTTGTAAAATGCACAATAAATAATTGATGTTGATGGAATTTAAACATTCAAGAGAATGTTTTCCGCTTGATAACCTTTTGATGTTACAGGGATATTATCATGTATTCAGACAGACTTTGAAAACAAGTGCAAGTTTTTTTTAATGAATAGAAAGTGAAGACACATAATTACACATAGTTTAGTGTCCACATCCTGCAATTGGCTTCCCACAGACAATTTCTCAACATATTGAAAGCGGGGCATTGGCTGTTTAATTCATGTTGACCGATTTAACTCCAATTATCATCTTTGCTTTATAACATACCTAATGTATATACCAATTATAAAGTGTCTACAATAAATAATTAATAAGACATGGGCTCGATCATATATCGAACAGTATCCTTTTAATAAGAAACATCATGTACTGGCAATAATTCCATGTAAAATTGGATGTTCGTAATTTAAGCACATACCTCACGTTAAACTCAACAGAATTTAAAGGCAACAGTTTTATACCGCTGTTTGAAATTCATAAATCGATTGAGAAAAAAAGCCCAAATCCAGGTTACAAACTAAAACTGAGGGAAACACATCAAATTTAAAAGGAGATCTAGAACTACGACACAACAGAAAAACAACATCAAAATGTAACACACACAGAAACGAACTATTATATAACAATGACACTTGTCCTGACATGGAAGAGGACATTATAAGAAAAAAAAGGGTGGGTTGAAACTTTATGGCATGCCAAAATACGTGTTCAAATATTATAGGTATTGCAATATCCAATTCAGAAAGTGCATTTAGTTTGCTTTTTAGTAATTTTCAGCCTAAAAGGTATAAGCAGGTATAATCTTGACAATTAAAACTCGCTCAGGTTCATATTTATTATATTCAAAATGTATAATTCTGCACACAAATATAAAATTTGTGTTCTTTTCGTGTTCTGGAATATAAAGATATCATTTGGTTGAAACGCACTTGACATTAAAGCATTCTAATTATAGGATACTTGTATCAAGAGATTTCTTGAATTACAAGATACGCCGAAACGAAGGATGATAATATCTATCTCATGATGAAAATAACCTTAAAATATGATGGTTAGGTCAGTAGTTTTTTTCAGGCCATTTGTTGTAACTTTTCTAAACTGTCTGATTCTCACACAGACTGACAAAGTATACTCGATTCCTTTAAAGGTAAATATTAGACAGAAATTTACTTTTTATCGGGCTTAGTACATGTAGTAACTGATGACAAGGTAAGGTTAACGAAGCTCTTCAACATGCAGTTTAAATCCGTATGCGATATTTTTTTTTTTCTAACATTGCTGTTTTATTGTTTTATCTAGCTGTTAAAATAGTCATGGCACATTTATAAATAAAATTCTAAATATAGTCCTCCTTAAACTACATCCAAACTGTAAGGAAAAGTAACATGATGCAAACTTTCAATCGAATAACTATCATTTTGTTTCTATTTGTAAATAAGGACAACAAGATATGTTCTAGGTTCAGTATAATATGTTTTGTCTAAATGATGTGCTTCGAATTGTGATAAACAACTGTCAGTTTCATTAGTGGTCGTGACGAATGACATCATCTTCACAATTTCATTTCTGTTTATGCATCAAGTTTTGTGTAGTGATGAAACACTTATCGTGTTAATATGTTTGAAGAATTATATACACATTTACAATATTCAGATGGTTAAGTTACACAAACATACTAGGTCATATTGTCTCGTAACATCGTTAAAAGATAGATGGGTTTAACCAATTTACTGAAATTTATAGAGTGAAACGGCGGATCTCTATTCAGCGTATTGAACGAATCAGTAGCTGTCTAAAAAGGAAAACATGTCTTCAAATGACACCAGTCAATACAATGGTGAGTATATTATTATCGTATTTATCTGCACGACCTTCCGTCATTTAGAGATTATAAAAACGTACTGGTATAGGTTAATGTCGAGCCTTTAATGCAGTTGTGTCACCACACCTGATCTAGTGGCTGCAAATAAATCATTGTGATAATAGTGGAGGTACTTTCCCAATACTCGTTTGATGTGTTTGTCATTTGATTTTGCTATGTGATTAGGTACTGTCCGATTGAATTTTCCTCGGAGTTCAGTATTTTTTGTGATTTTACTTTTTACTGGTTTGTAGTGTATTAATACACGATTTGAAACACTCGATATCAATACAATTATTTTCACAATGTCGTTTTATTTAACCCGTTAGAACAACGAACATATAACTGTTGAGAAACAACTAAGAAACTTTTGATTTTAATAGATTTTAATACGACAGATTTTATCAATAATTCTAATACTTTTCAAAGTATTTATTAAGGTAAAAGTTGGATTTAATTTGTGTACTATGTTGGATCTATAACGAATTGTAAATGTTAACCTAAAATATTCATTAATTCTAAAAGTAAAATCTATAACTATTATAAGGATCAAAAGTCGGTATTCATGGCTGGCTACACAGATTAAGAACGAAGAATTATTTTGATCTATATTAAAATGATCTTCGGTTGATTGTCGTCAAACCTTTTTAAGATTACCCGTTATAAAAAGTGTCACCGTTGAAAAATGACTTTAAGGTTATGAGCGTCACTGATGAGTCTTATGTAGACGAAACGCGCATCTGGCGTACTAAATTATAATCCTGGTACCTTTGATAACTATTCACACAACTGGGTCGATGCCACTGCTGGTGGACGTTTAGTCCCCGAGGGTGTCACCAGTCCAGTAGTCAACACTTCAGTGTTTACATGAATATCAATAATTTGGTCATTTTTATAAATTAACTGTTTACAAAACTTTGAATTTTTCGAAAAACTAAGGATTTTCTAATCCCAGACGTAGATGACCTTAGCCGTAATTGGCACAACTTTTTGGAATTTTGGATCCTAAATGCTCTTCAACTTAGAATTTGTCTGGCTTTATAAATATTTTATTATGAGCGTCACTGAGGAGTCTTATGTAGACGAAACGCGCGTCTGGCGTACTAAATTAAAATCCTGGTACCTTTGATAACTATTTAAGAACGACATGTTTTTTTCAATGTTATAAAATAAACAAATTTACTAGAGTATGTCATTTCACGGGATTGAGAGTATCATTTATTATTAACGCGATCAACTATTATTTAGAAAAATCATATATGTAATGTTTGGTGACACACTAAAACGTGACCTTACACTTTACAATTTTTTTTATGAAATCATATTTGTTTGAAAACTTTATCCTTGTGTAATTTATGAGTTGTAACTTTAACAAAAACAAACAAAAAACACGTTTATCGTTAAAAAAGATCGAAAATTACTGTACACGAACAATAATAAAATAGCTAAACTAGCTTTGTCACGATATGGGTATATGATGATTCATTACTTTGTATTGTATCGCAACAAACAGGTAGATGTGAAATTTATATCTGTTTTAATCTACTATTTTTGATCAGCGTGACAAAACAAGAAAAATATCAGTGGTTTTTAAAAGGTCGTTTTTTACACTTATATAAGTAATACTAGTCATTGGTAGGAATATCATTTTCTACTAGTTAAGAACGAAAACACATTTTGGATTATTGATAATGCTCAATCTTTAAGTGAATTGATTTTATTGAATATTGATAAAAGTGTTTGTTTTATGTCTCAAGATTGTTGACAATATATCATGTAAGTTTTATATGTTTCACCTATATAACATATGCGTTTACAGGTACAACACTGTAGACAATAGAGGTAAACACAACTTATATTTATAAAACACTTGCATTCATACTCATCCTGTTTCTCTGTCTGTCATGAGCTTGTATGTGCTGTATAACAATGTATAATAAAAGGAAAACAGTAGTATTATTAACTATAGACGCCAATTCTTAAATTTTTAAACTTTAAAGCAAAATGTAGGATAGGAAAGTAATGTATATGATATTGATACTTTTATTTTTTTCCTGTCAATTTGTGGCATTATGATTTGTCTTATTATGATCTATTGAATTTAATAAAGTCTCTATATATATTCTTTAAGATGTTATCTCTTCCGAAATTTTTGAATTTTATGCATTTTTAATGCATATTTTGTTTTTTATGTATATTATTTTCAACTTTTCTGTAACCTTTGTACTTACATGGTTCTATCTATTAAATGCGTTTATAGCAACCAATAAACAAAAATCATAAATCCACCTGTTTTAAAGTATCTGTTTAATTAAACCACTGTATTTATTCATGAGTAAAGATAATTTGTGTAGTATCCATACATGCAATCTAAAAAGGGCATACAATAGGGCAAATAAATGCTTTGTAGATTTTTAGCAATGCTAGAGATCGCCAGGCAGTATCTAAAAAATTGACACAAAATACTTGTCCCACATACTGTCTCGTGTGAATGGGAATATACAAAAACATATATACCATTTGTTGGGAATTTGACCCATTTATTTTATGAATTCAGTATAAGAGCTCAAACGGCGAAAATTAATTTAAATGTGTAAAAAAGGCCAGTTTCTAACAGTTTTCAATAATAGATCACCAGTAGTAAACAACACTCATGACTGAACTACCTATATGAAAGTATTGTTAAGTCCACGGATTGTGTAACCTTCCGACTAACACCATACATCATTCCACTATTCTCCATACATCATTAAACCATACACTCTGTGCTATTTCACCATACACGTTACACCTTTGCACCATACCCCTTACACATTATAGCGACACCATTCAAAATTACCCATATTTAATTTAAAAGAAAGCGTGCGATTACAAAATTATGTATTTGTTTTTGAATTAAATTTTAAGGCACATTCTGTATGTTTGTGCCTGTCCCAAGCAATTTTTTGTACATAAACTAGACCATTTATTTTCTCGTTTGAATTGTTTACATTGTCATTTCGGGTTCCTTCATATCTGACTATGCAGTATGGGCTTTGCTCATTGTTGACGGCCGTAAGGTGACCTATAGTTGAGAGTTGAGAGTTGGCAATAATATCACACCTTCTTTGTTATGCATACATATTGAATGGTGTTACTGTATGATTATACAAATTTTGTTGCTTCCCTTGACTATCCTCTATAAGATTGACATTCATCAAGGCAATGCGAAATCTCAAATGTTTTTTTGTTCAAATGAACATAACATTCCCTCTTCGTATACAGTTAAACATATATGAAGGCACTGCAATGTAATTTGTGTTGACATAGCTAACGAACAACAATCTGCACGCGAATATGTCAACTTATAATAAAAATATATAATTATTCTGACTCTCATTTTGACAGTGTGTACATTCTTAAGACGGGCAATGCATGCATAGCAAGAGTTAATCACACTGTTACTAAAACCTTTTTTGAGTTTATGTGAACATCTCTTTTTTGCCTTTACATTTTTTTTTATATCTTTTTAATAAATTTATGAGATCATAAAGTCGGTAAACTATTGTTGCATATGATCCAAGCCGTTGCAGCTCTCAACTTTTTTTTAACCCGTCAGGGTTCATACCCGCAACGTGTAACGCTTTTCGCGAGCACGCTACGTTGAAGCCTCTTTTGTAGTTTTCTACACAACATTGTCGCCTTTCCGCGTCGAGTCGAACTTCGTCTAGTGTTGATACCACGTTTTGTGGCATTTAGATTGTGACCAGTAGATAAAAAAGTTTGGTTATCTAAACTAACCAAAAAATGTTTTATAGTAGCAAAGAAACATACATTTTAGTTGTACATAATTATTTGGTTTAGTAAAAAATAATAAAGTATCTCATATGAAATAATACATAATACATGTTTAGACTACTTTAAAAATCCAAATCATTTGTCTTGAATCATGAATGAATGAATTAATTAAGAAACTAAAACATATATTCTGATAAGGACAATTAAGGTATGTTCAATATCTTATTTATATAAGTGTACACCGTTTGTGTAGGCTCTTCAATGAACCTCCTTGTTTGTTTTTAAACAAGCAAACGGCTTGCAATGTTATTTTTTAGATGGAGGAGTTTTGAACAGCCAGCATGAACGGTTGCTGAAACTTAGTAAAATTTGTCAATTTCGAAGTACAGTCATCATAAATGAATTAGTAACAGCATGTTCATCATTTAAGAGTTAGGAAGGTTTTTTTTAAGTTAATGAAATTATTAAATGCATGACAATTTGATCAAATTCGTTATTCTGCAGTAGTCAACATACGCATGTGCAAACACATTTTATTGGATTTAGAGCAAGGGTTTATTCACAAAGAGACGTCATATTAGAATTACAGTTTGATATTGGTTTTAATATGTTTATTAACTCTAAGTCTAGCCTTTGCAAGTTTTGTATTTATAACATTGATAAACATTCCTCTTCGGAACATCATAGTAATTAAATTGTAATAGTTTTAATAGTCTTACCATGATATCGATTTCAATAGTTTGTTATTCTTTTTCTTTATTACCTAAAATTTTACACATTTCTCGTTGCATACATGTAGCAGCGGAAAAGTGTCAACCTCTCTGCAATTGGTATGTTGTGTCATGTTGTTTTTTTAGCGAAGATGAAGTAGCAATTAACTACCCACGGACAAATGAAGTGAATGTAAGCAATTGTATGCAACCGTATAGCTTTAAATAATGAATATGGTCCATATAATTTAGACCACTTACGGCTTAACTTATAAAAAAAAAATCACGAAAAATAAATATGCTAGACATGAACCAAATCACATCTACTTAACTACAGGCGTCTACGTCGAGACAGACACATACGTAATGTGGCGGGGTTACATGAAGAACTGGATTTTCCAACACTGTATCGGACACATAAACTACATAAGTGTCCTTACAAACAACGTTAAATTGATGGGTCTTCAAAGTGCTTCACGAAACCTCTTTCTAAATTATTAGCATCTATTATCAGTATTCAAAGGCGGGTTCCTATGTTATTGTGAAACTGCCTATTCTAGAAGTGGCGTGAATCAGATGTGGATACTAAACAGTTCCAAAGATCTTTCAGAGTACATACCATCTAAGACTCTCTCACATTGGAATAGTTTTATATTTTTTTACTTTTACACTTTTACCATGTATTCCCGATTCCAAACTAAAAGACAAATTGAACAAGTTGGTATGACTTTGTTTCTTTAAAAAGAATTGCCAACGTAATTACAAGTATCTTGTCTTTGGGAGGGGAAATTCCTACTTTGTAAAGGATCACTCCGATTCAAACGAAAAATTCTATAAAGCTGACATAATCAAGATGCTTAAATTTTTGATTATCAACCTATTTGTGATGTTTGGAAGACGCGTTTTTTCAACAGACTGTCAGAATTCCAATGGAAACCAACTGCGCCCCTCGACTTGTTTCTTTATTATTATGAGGCTGCCGTCATACTGAAACTTCTTATGAGGGAAGATAAAATGTTAGTAATATTCTTTAACTTTACTTTACGTTTATCTATAAACATGATAAAGATGATGTCCTCTCATTAAACAAAATGTGATGACTGTTGAACAGATCTGTCCCATCAAACTAGATATAAAGGATACTACAGATACAGTTAAGTCTGTCTCATATCTTGACTTACATCTAAAAATTGACAATAGAAACAACACTGTACGACAAAAGAGATGATGTTTGCCTCTAAATTGTGCACTTTCTATTTCTATGAAGCAACATTCCAGTACCTGCAAACTGAGTATATATCCCCCTCCCAATTGCTACGATATTCCCGGGCTTGTATTTCCTATCAGGATTTTCTTGATAGATGATACAAGAAAGCTATTAAACAAATAGTTCCAAATTGTGAAATTGGAATCATTCCTGCGTACAGTTTACAGCAGCCATCACGAGTAAGTTGACCGTTATGGAATAACCGTTTCACAGATGATATCGGATGTGGACGAAACGCGCGTTTGGCGTACTTAATTATAATCCTGGTTCTTTATGTCGTAACTACAATACCCTCCCTTTTCACAAAGGTGACCTATCGAATTCGACTATTTACCGGATTTGTAATAACATAAGCAAACAGACGGGTTTCATGTGAAGCAGGATCTCCTTACCCTTCCAGAGCAGCTGAGAGCACCCCTTGTTTTGAATTGAGTTCGTGTTGCTAAGCCTTTTGTTTTCTATTGTTGTGTCTTCTATTCTATTATTTGTCTGTTTGTCTGTTTATTTTAACCCATAACGTTGTCAGTTTTGACAGTCTCTGTGGTATCTTCTGTCCCTCTTTTACACATTTATGTTTAATGCATCAAAAGTTTGTATTTTTATTTTTAGATTGATGACTACAGATTATAGATATTAATGAAATGGATAATACGAATGATCTACAATTATTGTCTTACAAATTGTATCATCACCTTTCAAACTATGTTGTTGGATCTGAAAAGGTTGTGAAATATAGAAGATATGCCTATAAATGCTTTGATGACTTCTTTAGACTGGGCATTGGCAACACTAAAATAGTTAGCAGTGGGAGTAGGGCAGAGGGCATTTCCCTAAATAACAGTGACATTGATTTGATGTATAATTTGGATTGTTTCGTTGTTGATGAAAGTTTTACGAACGAAGAGGAAAACAGCTTACTTCTTGACACAGACAATGCTTTGCCTGGGTTTGCCTTGTTGAAATTCCCACGTAAGAGTGATACAATTGAGCCTGAGGATACTTGTGTAATAAATACAAGTACTGGATTATTCCTGTCAAACGAATTTGCAAAAGAACAATTATTCCAAGTGGTTACAAACGTGACATTGATCAAGTTGTGGTCGAAATTTTGCTTGAACGATTTTATAAACATTCACGGTCCAGCCGTTTCTTCTTCGTCAAGTGCAGGTATTGATGTAGACATGGTTGTTTGCCTGTCATGCCGTAAATGGCCTTCTGTTGCAAACAATTGGTTACAGCGGATAGGGTTTTCTAAATGGCCTTCATTTGATTTGTTAACAGAAATAAGGAATGAAGAAGTGTTATTAGTACCTGTTGGGAGTAAGACTGATTCTAATGAAGGTAGCATTTTAGAATGGAGATTGTCATTTTCTTTAGTTGAAAAGATGTTAGTCCATTCATTCAATCATTGTCAATTGATGTGTTACGCATTGTTAAAAATTTTACTTAAAGAAGTAATTGACGAACACATTGTTGTTAACAAAGTATTGTGTTCATATTACATGAAAACGGTACTTTTCTGGGTCTTAAACGAAATCGATCGTTCATATTGGACTAATGCAAACTTGTTGAAATGTTTATCTATATGCCTTAATCGACTACAATATTTTATATTGTGTAATTATATTCCAAATTATTTCATACCAGAACATAATATGTTTAGTGGAAAAGTTTCAGAAGAAATTCGAAAACATCTTGAAATATTTATGTCAAATCTACTGAAAAGAAATATATGGGAAGTACTATTGACATCAAAGTCTCTTTCTGGGTTACAAAACAACATGTATAATATTTCAAAACCAATTCAAGTCATTTCTGAATTTGATAAAACTATGCTTACAACGTATTTTATTAGTAATTTTCAATCATTATTTTGGACAAAAACAAAAAGATCATTGTATTTCTTTGTTAACAGAATTCAAAATGAGCTCTGTCCAAAATCTTTGAAAAATATTTATGCAATGGCTTTACTAGAATTCAGTAAAAATATAGCTCTGTCTATTAGAATGCCTTCAATTGATTCTGTTTCTACATACAGCAGTAATAAGCATTATTACTCAGCATACAAACAAAGTGTATGCCATCTACTGCTGAATGTCAATAGCGATGCTATGTCTGGTTGGTTACTTCTCGGAGCATTTTTCTACTCATCTCAGGAATATAGGAAGATGACTTCCTTATTACATCTCTCAGGGGAGATTTTATCTCGCGATTCAAATGTGTTGTATTCAAGGTGGAACTTACCCTCATTCCAGCAAATATATAGTAATAAACTATTGGATCGAGGTGGACCATTCCTTAAAAGGTTAAGACATTCTTTCAACAGATCAGTATATGTGTGTAGCAGTGTATACCGTAACGATAGCTTTGCCTTCCATAAAGATTTGTCCTTTTCAGATGTTTGTTTTTACATGGGAACTGCAAAAGTATTTAAAAGTTTCCTTTCATTTTTAAATGTTTATAAGCAAAATAATATTGAAGACACGAAGAGTGCTCTTTTGTTGTTACAAGAAGTTGTTGAAAATCATCCGACATCAGATGTATGGTTAGTATTGGCTAATCACCTTTTATTGATCAAAGCACTTACATTGAGTGGTAATATGGAAGCCTATTATTTTTACAGAATGTTTGCAATTATAAATTCTTTAGATGTTACAGAAAATTTAAAGACACTTTTTGAAAATTTGCAGCAATCTATTTTTTCAATGATGCAAAACCTAGCTTTACAAAACATCAACCATATTTAAAACAAAAACAACTTATAAAGATGTTTAGATTTTTTTCAGGAAATGCTGATATATAAAGCAATATCAAGGGTTGTGAAACATGGCAATTTTAATTGATTTTTGTTTTGCTTGATCCATATACTTCGTGTAATTTTCAATTGAAATCATTATCAATAAAAAAAAAACACAATTTGATTTATATGAATATATATAATAGACATATGACAGCCAAACACATTGTTTTCTTAAACGACTATCATCACATCCCGAGACAATACAATTTTAAACACAAACATTTTTGATGTAATATGACATTAAAATATCTTTGAAGATATTTTTTTTTAAATAAATTTATTCAATACTCATAACATTTTCAGATTTTCAAAACGTATCGATATATGTTATTCACGTTTTGTTTGTCAATGTAAAACTTTCAAGTCAAGACTTTGAGATATTTTGTCTTGTTACAATTAAACCATCACCATTCCAGGTAAAGTGTTATATAATATTCCTTTATTTAAGTACATACAGGGGTTAGTTTAAAGTCACTAGCTCGTAAAAAAATTAATAGATTTTTGTAGGTATTGTTCATAGAAAAACAAAATGATACAAACAATGATACAACTCCCTTACAGAGACAACATGGCGTAAAACTATGGGTACACGTAAGGCCGTCAACAATTATCTCTTAGAAAGCTATAAAAAAAAATAAGATATGTGAAACAGTTCAAACGAGAAAATTCATTGACTGATTTATGTACAAAAGAATAAAAGAAAAACAAATATGATATACAGCAGCATCATAGGACAGCCATTGAACAATAGGTTCGTGACATGAGACATCCACATGTAACGAGAAAACACAAGTTTGCTAGCACCAAGGCCTCCCTTAAACCTGGGACAGTGTTTTAACTGTATGACATAGACACACGTATATATATCATATTATAGTAATGTATTACCCTAAATCATGTCAAGATATTCTGCAATATTCTATTTTGGCTAACTGAATACAATTTGCAGTAAAAACATGTCTTGTGAAAAACCTTTGCAAAATGAATTGCTGATGTTTAAAGGGTTGCACTTCAAATATGTTTGGTAGTCAGTGGTATTGTTACGTTCATCATTATCAGGAAAAAGTAAAATTACAAAAATACTGAATTAAGAGGAAAGTCAAATCGGATAGTCCATTATCACAAGGCAAAATAAAATGACAAAACACATAAAAAACGAATGGACAAGAACTTTCATATTCCTGACTTGGTACAGGCATTTTCAAATGTAAAAAAATAATGATTAAAACCTGTTTTTGTAGCGCAAACCTCTCACATGTTTGACAGTCTCATCAACATCCGTTATATTTACAATGATGCGTGAACTAAACAGACAAAATAAATAAAATAGTCAAAATATCGGTACAATAGTCATCATCTTGTAACAATTTTAAACGCAACAATTTAACAAAACACAAAAACAACTATCTACAAATGCATTCATTAATTTGCGTGTCTGACGTCAGAAAATTTAATAACAATTTTTAAATTTCACAATGGCAACGTTAATATACATGGTAAAAGAATCAAAAAGTATGTAAGAATCAATGTCAGAAATAAACCGAGATTTAAGATAGTCCAAAAGTTCTATGAATTTATAAGAATCTACAAATAGTTCATTTCACTAGTACGCGATTGAATAATTTTTACCTTTTTGGTTCAACGTATTTTCTAATTCATAATAGAAATATATCATACTGACAAATTATAGAACAATAACATACTGACGAGATCTTTTTAAGTACAGAGTCACGTTATAAGAACAAAAGAAACACAAAAAGTGGCATATACAAAACTCACCACTAAAAAATGAAAGATAATACAAACACGTTGACGGGATGTTTAAGTACCGAGCCACGTTAAATGGATATCACATTAAACGACCAAACAGCAAATGTAATATTAATAATAGAACAAAGACAAATGAAAGAAGAATATAACACGTTGTTATGATGATAAACAACATCAGTACGCAAAATCTATACATCAAGACCAGAAAGTATTATTTGTGAAGTTGATACGGAATATTTATTAACAAGGTATTGGTACCTTCCGCTGGACTTCTTTATTTTAGAAAAAGGACGAGACGTTCTTTGACATAACCCTGGTTTATCAACCTTTTGCATATAAACTGATGACGTTTTACTAAGTCTGAGTAGGAGTTGCAAGAATATCGAATAAGTTTGAAAATAAATTCCATACGCAGGTGAAGTTGGTATATTGCTACTAAGGTCATAAAGATGGGGTAAATTTATAATTTACAATTTAAAATCGCTTCGTTTGTCATAGATTCTGGTACTGAGATGACTGTGTAAGTCAAGTTCAAGATATAAGTCTAAAAAAGAGGCGGAGGAAGCCGTGTCTGTTGTTTCTTTAATTTCCAGTTCTGGGGGAAATATATTAATGGAACCCAATCAGAAAAGTTCGGATTGTTTATGGAAAGAACATCATCAATATATCTGCAAGAACAAATAAATAATCTGGCGTCTTTGATCCTCTTATTTGTACAAGTGTCTGAAGGAACTCCGATGCATATGAAAATAAGAAGAGTTCGGCAAGAAGTGGTGCAAAGTTTGTTCTCATAGGAATGCCGATAATTGGTTGGAAAACTCTATCCCCAAACTCAACAAATATGTTGTCTATAGGAAACTTCTGCATACTAATCACTTGCTCTTTTCTGTATCATGTTTTACCTTTTTGTTTGTCACTATTACAAAGCAATGCCTAATGATATACCAAAGTAATACATTTATAGCGTATGCTATTATTTTTATGTGCAAAGGCATTGTTGATTATTTCTTTTAACTTCTTCTTGTTTAGCCCATACTCTGGTGTAGTCCTCGATGGAATCCATAATTATTTTGAAGTGATGGTTCCAATTGATGTGTTTGGGTTCTATAAACTTGAACCATGAGAAATCACCTTTCGGAGATTGTCATGTTGAATTATGTTTAAATCCCCAGTTATGACATGACCAGAGGGCTGTAGTTATAAGGCGAGTGGAAACAGTCACACGTCGGAGGTTTGTTAATGAATGGTTCTAAGTCAAGGTCCTACAATGCTTGTTTATAGTTACATACTTTAGGTACAATGGTTTTGGTGTAAATGCAGGGTACAATAGGAACAGACTGATTTTGAAAATAAATAGGAATTTTAGATGTAACCTCCTTGTGATGTAGAACGTTGCAGATGTTGATTGCATCAATTCTTCTATTGGTAAAGTGAACAGGAAAAAATTTCCTCTTTTCTTCATGTAAAGATTCCGATCTCACTGGTTAGAAATGACAAAGGAGAGCTACATCACAAATAATAATGACTAGTCTGTATATAGAAGAAAATGCATGGATGCATCTTTTGTCAAGTGCATAATCTCTCAAACGTTTTAGAAAATTAACTGGCAGTAAAAAGATAATAGTTCTAATAAATGTAACCCTAGTGGACGATGAAGATGTGAAAGAAGGTCATCAAATTCCCACGAGGGGGATCTAGATTTGTAAGACTTTTTGTTAACAATAGACCGATGATAATAGTTTTGCCCATGACTACATTGTGTTTGTAAGATAGTATTAAATAAACTCATTACATTAACATCACTGCAGGCACGACTTTTCATGTACTTAGTACATGGCTATTTGCGTGGTGATAAGTTTTCTATATGATGCGTACTTTCATAGATAAAGGAGGATCATGGTCCGATTAATTAAAATCGTTATAAAGAAACCTAAATTTTGGATCTTTATTATCAGACCGGTGTTGATTCATTCTTTTACGCAAGGTTTGACGAGTTTCACCAACATAAAGTAGTCGCTATTTACGATTGTGTACACGACATTGTCCGTGGAACAATCCAGAGGCTCGAAAGATTAAGTATGATACGTTAAAGATGGTTAATTACTAGTAAAATCAGGAGTCGCGATTAACATATCACCTGTCTTACACGTGCTCCTTTTTTCCCTTTTTTATGTTTACAAGAAAAAATAATAGGTGTTGATTCAATTGTAGCAGGTGTCTTTAAAAAGTCGAAAATATTGACGCAAAATGGCTTTTATTTATGAAAGGTATCTGAATGTTTCATGTTAACGTCAAAGTGAGGACATATTGCACCTACACAGA
Source organism: Mytilus galloprovincialis (assembly GCF_965363235.1). Taxonomy (NCBI): domain Eukaryota; kingdom Metazoa; phylum Mollusca; class Bivalvia; order Mytilida; family Mytilidae; genus Mytilus; species Mytilus galloprovincialis. Next base: position 58,132,491 of record NC_134851.1, read on the forward strand.
CAGACATGTTTGCATAGTCGCAACAACAAATTCGTCCTATTTTCCTTGAATGTAAGCTAAAGGTTAATACTTATCACCAATTTTGTACTAACATGTACATAAGCAACACGACGGGTGTCATATGTTGAGCATGAACTGTTTAACCTTCTAGATAACATTGGATCATCACTTTCCTTTGTAAACAAATAGTTTGTATTGTGCTTGCTTTAGTTGCTAAGTCCCCAATCGTACAAGTGCTGTATAGCCAGTCAAGGACGTTTATAACATCCATAAGTTGTTGCTTTAGTTCTTGAGGTTGTTTTCCGTGCTATATAACTTTAAAATGTATGTGCTGTTTATTACAATAATAGTGTTACCCGATCATTTGTCATGAAACACGTTATAATTACAAATTCACTTTCAGCTCAGTTGTTCAGGTGTGATAATGTACTTAATTTAGTCTTAGATGCATGCTTTTCTTCTATATAAGTTATCATTGGCTTTGAACCACTTGTCAGTACTCTCAGAACTGTCCTGCCGTTATGCTGTACAAGTTACAGGGTATGTCCACGTCTGTTTGTTACAATTTTTCTATTTGTATCCATCTGATGATATAAATCTCTTTCAACTGATTATTATCCTTCGTTAAACGTTCTTTATGTTGAACTATTACAATAATATCAAAGATTAAGGGGGAGTATTGGGATCCCGCTAATATGATTAACCCCATCACATTATTTGTGTAGATAGATAGTTTATTCTCATAAAACCATGCAAGTACAAAGGTTACAGAGAAGTTAAAAAATAATATACATAAAAAAACATAATATGCATTAAAAATGCATAAAATTCTAAAATTCGGATGAGATAACATATTACAGAATATATATATAGACTTTTACAGTCAATTGTAAAAGTTAAAATTGTATAAGGAAATACTTCCTATAAGTATAAGCATGGTAAATATATTATCGTTGTTAAGAAGGAGTGAGCTTACTATTACTACATCGTATACAATTGCAGAGGTTTCTAAGTGTCTTTGTTTTTTTTAATTAAACAGTGAAAGTGCCTGTTTTATGTCAGGAGCCTTTAATTCAGTGTTTGTCATTTTTTCGCTATGTTACTTTTAGTTTTTTTGTTCGTTGTTATTTACATTAAAAGGGCCATAAGTTTTCTCGTTTGAAATGTTTAGAATTTGTGATACTTGGGCATTGGAGAGCTGACGATGATATATTGGCTTTACTCATTGGTGACATGCACTTGTTAATTAACGTGTCATGTTGGTCACTTGTGGAGAGTTGTCTCATTGGAAATTATATCACATCTTTTTAATATTGATGTATAATTTACAAAATATGCATTTAGTTTGTAGTAAGAAAGCCAAACAACTACAAAGTTGAAGAGTGTTGATGACCCCAACTTCCAAAAAGTTGGTCCTAATGCGACTCAGGTTAACTATGCCTGCGATAAAAAAATCCTTAGTATTTCGAATAACTCATATTTTTACAAACAGTACATGTATTAGAATGAACATATGATTTATCTACATGTCAACGTAAACGTGTGGACTACTGGGCTGATGATACCCTCGGCGTGGGGGAGGGTTAGACATTCACAAGCAGTGACACCGACCCACTGGTGTTTATAGTTATCAAAGGTGCCAGGCTCATAGTTTAGTACGCCAGACGCGCGTTTCGTCTCCATATGACTTATCAGTGACGCTATGATAAAAAAAAGTTACAAAGCAAAATAAGTACAAAGTTGTAGAGCATTGATGACCTAAAATTTCCAAAAGTTGTGCCAAATAATACGGGTAAGATTATCTTTGCCAAACAGCTTTTCTGTAATGCCTAAGTACTAGCTAGATATAGTTATTCTATATATATTTTTTACGACGGGTGTCACATGTGCAGCAAAAGCTGATGACCATTCAGGAGATAGGCTTTTCTCGTTGGTTTCGTCTTGGTATGTCTTTTTATTATATATTGTGTGTACAGTGCTTGTCTTTCGGTCTTTTATCTTACTAATTTAGCCATTGCATTGTCGGTTTGTTTTCGACATACGAGTTTGAATGTTTCATGCCATTTGTATATGTCGCCTATCTTTTTTGTATGTACATGTAACAAATGATGTATAGGAAAATGTGTACAAAGAAGGATTATTTCACAAGAAACAACAATTCGCACAATGTCTTGATAAGTATAGAATAAAAACATATTGGAATCAAACAACATCACGTATGCATATTCATGTCCATACACTGTACGATAGTAGTGTGTTAATTATCAAAGACTATAGCTTATTTTGATATCCTTAATGATTTTCATTCCGTCCCCCTTATTTACGTTTTTCACTTAATGTTTGAATTTTGAGATTAAAACACTGAAGTGTTTTTACCGCTTTTCACCTAATTACTCCCTCCTTTTTAGCGATAATAACTTTGAAATATTTGTTATAAAGATCGAACACCCGTGTTAAAACCACTCTCTGTTATACTAAGTAATTATAGTCTATTAAGGTCCCCTGTGTACCTGTTAAACACAGGTGATGGGAGCAAAGTAAACAGACACCCGTTAGGCAATTTATTACAAATGTACCTTTATAAAAGAACAAATGTTTAAATGTATCTATCATACAACCCGCCCATAGAACAGACAACAGCAGACAATCAGGTCTGATACATTTTTTCAGCTGGCCTCAAACAAATTAATATAAATTACTAGTTTAGTGATAATGAACGTCATACTAAACTCCAAATTATACACAAGAAACTAAAATTAAAAATCATACAAGACTAATAAAGGTCAGAGCTCCTGACTTAGGACAGGTGCAAAGATATGGCGGGGTTAAGCATGTTTTAGTTCTCCCCCTCCCCCATACCTCTAGTCAATGCAAACGCATGGCAATATTTATAGTAAAATTCAGTTCAAGCCAGGTACGAGTCCGATGTCAAACGTTGTAACAAAAGAAAATAATCAAAATGACAATAATACATAAATAACAACAGACTACATGAACTAGCAGTTACTGACATGTCAGCTCCAGACCTTAAATAAACATGATAAACAGATTGAAATATTGTGTTTTCATCATATGAATATTAGGCAAAATCCCTCTGGTAAGGGGTTTAGTATTATATCATCCTAAAATATATGATAAGAACATAACCCGTGTCATGCCAACAACTGGTTTTTACATAAATGTGCTACATTCCGATGCAAAGACCCTATAAGTGAATCAATATTAAAGCCATTAAAAAAGTATCGTAACGATATCCCTTCTTAATGAGTCTATTCAAAGGTTTTGTTAGCTTCAGAATTTTTTTATTTTTATTTTATTGTTTATTGTTCGTTTCAACTTGTATAAACACAAATCTTGTAAATGTTGAATGACAATAAAACATTGAGGTTATTGTTGAAGTGCGCAGTTGGTGCATAAAATTAGTTTCGTTTATGTTTACTTGGTAGTCGATTCGTCAGCTGGTGTACTAGCACTGAAACTCCTAAAGATGTTCATCAGGGGGTAGTACCTTAGAACTGGCATAACGGATTTGAGGTATTATAATTTGTTTATTTTTAAAAGTTATTGTTAATAAAGTAATAAATTTCCCTGATGCATAGGTCTAATTTCCTGGCCAGCGTTGGCTAAAAATTGTATGTTTTTTTAAAGGTATATCTGTTCGTCTGTTAATTAACGTAGGATTTTGAAGCAGTAAATTACCTTTTAATATGCATCATCAATTAGGAACGAGGTTCCTTAAATAAAGGCAACATAGGTATACCGCTGTTTGAAAGTCATACATCGATTTCGAGGAAACAAATAAGGGTTTAAAAAAAAATGCAGGAAAACACTTCAAATATAAGACAATAAATAACAACGAAACAATAGAATTACTCAAAGTGCAGCACAAACCAAACGATTTGCAACACACACAGAAACGAACTACAAAATAACAATTGCCATTTACCTGCCATGGTTCAGGACATTTTACGAATCAATGGTGAGTTGAACCAGGCTACCCAATCGTGTTAAAAAACGTCTTATAGCTGTACGTCGATGTTGTTTTATAAATAGAGAGAAACAACATTTTGATAATCAACAGAAACAAATAACATATTAAAAATGTTTTGACAACAGTTTAACCCTAAAGGAAAAACATATTCCAATCATGAAAAAAAAACAAACAAAGGAACTGTTCATACAGTTCAAGACGATACGTACGTTGCTAACATTTACATATTAAATGGTATTTTGTAGCGACGGAAAACTGTGACTGGGAAATGATGACATGAACATTTGAAAAAAAAATGACATTTGACTTGAACCGTATGAAAATTTGTGTGACCAATTACAACGAAGAATCGTCGCTGGTATGTTTTTGAATTACACACATGTACAGCAAAAGGCCTTTTCGTCTATACACATGAACAATTAATACAAATCAATATTTTCGGGATTGTAACACATACTTTTACCTTGTTAAAGGAGATTTTCAAAATAGTTTTGCTTAAATCTGCCCTAGTTTATCAAAACAAAAGGTAAATTAAGGCTGTCATAACCGCAAATCTGATTTAATGTCTAACAGTACTATTTACCCCAATTTTAAAGTATCTTTAAATTTAGCCAACGGAAATATAATAATAAAACTTATTTCAAGTGACTTATTAAACAAAGCTTTATTCGTGTTTATGATGTACTGTTACACTACTGTCCCAGGTTAGGGGAAAATTGGGTTCCAGATGACATGTTCAACGCCGTTACATTTTGCATGAACGTGTCTGTCCCAGCAGCCTGTATTTTAGTGGTTGCCGTTTGTTTGGTGTTAAATCTTTGTGTTTCGTTCATTTTTTGTACATACACTAGGCCGTTAGTTTTTTCGTTTGAATTGTTTTACATTATCATTTCGGGGCCTTTTATAGCTGACTATGCGGTACAAACCATGCTAATTGTTCTAGACCGTACGGTGACCTAAAGTTGTTGATTTATGTCCCATTTGGTCTCTTGTTGGAAATTGTCACATTGGCAATAATACCACATCCCCTTTTCTAATTGTATGCGATTTTTTTGTGAGATCAAAACTGTATCGTATTCCCTCGATATAAATATATTACATATTTCTCTGAATGTAAGACTTTTACTATGTACAAATCCAAACACAATACATTTGATTCAAATGTTCATCCTTTTTATAAAATCAATACTCCATAGAATTAATTGTTCAAATATCTTAACAGAAACGTAGACTGCACATATACTATGAAACACATATACAGGTACATTTTATAATGTAATTGAAGATAGGGCACAATAAAGACATTCGAAACGTATCTCTGTTAATTCGGAGGTATTTTTCTTCTGTTGATAATATTTTTCGTAAACCCGTCTGCATTCTTTGAATAAATTTGGTTTTTGAAAATATTTCACATTTTTTGAAATGTTTACTGTTTTAAACATTCTGTGATATTTGTCTCTACTTATAATGATGCATCTCCAAAGTTGTAGGGACTAAACATTGGTATTGTTGAGCATGACGAGTGTTACCACATGCAGGTTCACTTCTTTTGCCTTTCTGGCCTCTGGATTCAATCGTAATCTCTGAGTATGCATAACAGTTGGCGCTTTGACCTCCTAATATGTTGTCATCAATGGTGTGGTATATATGCATACTTTTTGTTTGTGCAGATGCATATGGATTGCCTTTGCCTGAAGCTCTTAGTATTCTGTTATTCTGTTTTCGTCATTGTTAATTCCCGTGTTTGGTTTTTGCCTTCTTTTTCTGTACTGCACACACGCACAGCACAATAGTCCAATCATCAGTATAACTCCTGTTATTCCTCCGCAGTAGACATACCACTTCAACTTAAGAACTATAAAACATGAAATAGAGATATGTTGGTGCGCTGTAGCGTCTATACGTCAGTGAAAAAGTATGTTAGTGAATGTAATTATGCTTGGAAATATATTATCATTTTGGTATAAGATAAAAGTTCTACTGAATAATACATGAGTATGTGAGTTATGAGTTAATTCTTGAACACGCGTATAGCATTAACGCTACTAATTTACATATATTCGCATTCCTCCAATTAGTGTTTCTTCTGTACTGATGGAGTATATTTACAAATGCAAAACGTCTAAACCAAAAATGACAAAAGAATAGCCAAATATAAAGTCATTTCTTTCCATTGATAGAAAACTTAAATCTCGTTAAGATGTATCAAATATTTTTCTATTATTACACGTAAGTAAGGGTGTTACCAGTCTGTGTTTTAGCAACAGTCTCTTGTGTTGTTCTACTGGAATAAGCGGTGTTTTCTACAAAACAATATATAACCTGACTTACGTTGAATACTGATTGTTTGTTCAACAACAACGTAGTTTTCGTTTTGATATCCGTTCAAAGGTAAAATGTTACTGTTAAAATTAAGTATACAGATATGAACAAGGTTGCTTATGTTTATATATAAAATAAAAGAATATATAAAAACAAAAGAAAGAACATAACGATTAGTCGAGTCTCTCTTTGGTATTCGCAACTTAGCTCTAACCAGTGATACCCGAGTACTCAAGTACTTGTTAAAATCCCTTAACACTACTGAGAATTATTATTGCATTCAATTAGAAGAACCATTATTCATAACTTAGACGTATGATGAAAAATAGCTTAATTATTAAATGAAAAACAAAACATAAGAAAACGTGTTACCCATCTGCATATTGGGCAAGCCTTTCTCGTGTTTTCTGACGGAATCATCGATATTTTCTACAAAAAATATGAGCAAAATTTTTTTTTTTGCAGTCATACTGCAGGAAAACTAAAAAAATTAGAATACTTAGTTCTCGAAGTATTGTTTTGTGAAGTAGTCCTTCTTTGTTGTTTTTGTTTTTCTAATTTGTAACATTTTATCGACTTATTCGTTAGGTTACCAATTGGTATGAAACACTATTTTATTCAGTATGTGTTAAGTATACCCTTTTAAACAAAATTGTAATTGTCGTTTTATATAATCACAGTTTGAATGATCCTGTGGTTATACAGCTTAATTCTCACAAAACAGATATAACAATCATCATTCTTCTCACTATACATTTATAATATATAAAAAAACGTATGAAAAAAACATTTTACAGTGAAAAAAAATAAAATAGCTTGCCTGACAAAGTGTAAGAATAGTCAATATCCCTGGATATCATGAAAAGCCTGTCATCCTTTGTGTTCGTTGTTTCAGCAACACTTTCTACATGTTCTACAAACGTAGAGAAAATTAAAAACTAAGATGCAAATCACTTGAAAATTGTGTGTGCACTGCATAGGTCATGTATGGTGTGGTTGCATTACATATTCTACATTCATTAATGAACTTGGACACTATTACAATTTGTCAGAGTCTTTAATGATTTATTGTAATGAACGTTGAAGAACAAGACGGCAACGTGAAGGTTACTTCATATCGACCTCATGTTGAGTTATTACAACATAGTAACATTCATTTAATGTGTTTCTAACAAACATTCAATAGGTGACCAGTATATTTATTGTGTGTGTCATCATACCCTTTTATAAATATTGTGTCTTAGTTGAAACATACACGTTGTACCTATGCATGATGGTGAATAAAGGAGATGTATTCTGATATTTTCTTATGATTTGATTTTCTTTGTCAAACAGAAGAAACTAAATCATTTACCCGTCACTGCTTCTGGAAGGTTGTTCTCCTTAACTTGAGTGGATAAAGCATCATCTTCTAAAGATATTACATAATTGTGTGTTATTTAAAAGATTTCTGCTTAGAGTAAATATATCAAGAAAAATAGTACAGACATATGGTTGTTATTGGCTGCTGGATTCAAATCATTGTCACTATAACAAATTATGTCTGTTTTAGTTGCCTACCCTTAGAGAAATGAGAAATGGCAGTTGTTATCTTATAGGTCGTGTTTGTGCATGTTGCTTTGCCATTTTTTAAGCACTTCAGTGTTTCTGTTGTTTCGTTGTTTCCCGCTTATAGTTGATGTGTTTTTCACATTATTATTGTGTAGCCCGGTTTTGTTTCCTCTCAATCGATTTATAACTTTTAAAAATTGGTATAGGACTGTTGTCTTTTGATCAGTTGTATAACATAATTCAAAACCACAGTCATATCATTGTGTGGGCTAAAGTCCGATATAAAATCAGTCCAACTCACTGTTAAAAATATCTTTAAAAAGCACTTGTTATGTTAACTGACTTGGTCAGTTTTGATACACCTCTCTTATTGAATTTGCCTTAGAGTTTAGTCCGTTTGTCTACTTTATATTCGTGACAGATTAAACTTGAATGTAACGTTACAATAAAGCTTCAGTTCACACGGGCATTTCTTCAGAAACCAATATACATGTGCAATGAACGTATCCCCATCTTTATCATAGGAAGGACATGCATAAAAAACATGATCAGATTCTTTAGAAGTTTTGATAAATGTTTCGGTGACAGAACACTCATCAATAAATGATAACAAAACAAACAAAAACCAAACCTCTGATTGTTCCAGGAAATCCTCTATCTAATGTTTTTGTTGTATTAACCACATCCTCTACAAACATAACATAGCATGTGCGTTACTTTGTAACGGTAATAACACATAAAACAAAAAAATCAAAAGATACCAAAACATCGAGAGATCGGATGTCTCCACAAGGTAAACTTCATCTGCTATGCTTACTTCACCTAACAGGTAAACTTCATCTGTTATACATGCTTCACCTGCCACTCAGTAAAAATGTCCATATCAGTTGAAGGATGCAATAGATAAAATGACAGAGAAGACGGATATTGTGGTATCAAAAGATCTAGTGAATGTTTGTACTTTGGGTGATTGCGATAATTGCATGTCTGTCATTTTTGTTTTTCGTAAATGTTTGTGTAACATATTAGACTGTTAGTTATGTAGTTTGAAATATTGCCTATTTAGACATGACGTTGACTCTAAACGACGACTAAACAGTTTTCTGATTGTTCAACACCGTAAGGGAACTATAATTTCTTTATCGAATGATTTAAACGCTGGCACATCGACAATTCTACTAAATATTTTTATTTTCATAAAACCGCGACATCTTGTCGATAAAGACAAAATTAATATAATATAAAAATATTACGAACCACTGACTTCTGTTTTTGGTACACACCCAGCAACATTATCACACCTATATCATTTAATACATTCATCATGTTTTACGTGTTCATTCAAATTGGCATTGCTTGCAATGGTAATATGAAAGTTGTCTATAAAAGTGAACTATTTGAACTTCTTAAAGATAGATTAGCAAATTTTTTCCACATATATTCTAGAGAATACACTGATTCACATTAGTTTTGATATTCAAGTATATCGAAGTTTCAGATCTGCTTATATTTCATTGTGTATGGTTCATTAAATAATTAGACTGTTTTTTAATGATTTATACGAAATTTTGTTCATTTTTGGTTGATGTTAATCTGTACCTGCTGATGGTTGAATATCCGAAAACTCGGAAGAATGTGTAAGGAAAGCGAAGAACATATACGTATCTAAGATTTAGTTTAACTGCAGAATAGGTACTATTTTGTAGAAATCATCCAAAACTTGAAAGTTTTTTTGTCTGTTTGACAATATAAAATTCATCAGAAACTCTTAATGTCAATTGCAATGCTTTATTCTAGACATAAAGTTGTATCTTCAAGCTAGTGTTTGCTTGAAAATCTTGAATAATAATTAATTTTAACTAAAGTAAGTAAAATCACAAAAATACTGCACTCCTAGGCATTTCAAAAAGTCCCAGTCAAATGGCAAAACAAAAGCTTAAACACATCAAATGATTGAATAAATTTAAAATGCATGTGTGTAGGCAGAAATGGTGGATAAAACCTGTTTTATTAGCTAGCTAAACCTATCATTAAAATGACTGTCGCATCACTTTCAAGTAGACACAACATGTGATCATTAAATGCTCATTGTATATATCTTATTACTATTCACAGCTTGTAAAAGAGGGGGAAAGATACAAGAGGGACATTCAAACTCACAAGTTGAAAATAAAAAGACAACGCCATGGATAAAAAAGAAAAAAAGACAAAGCAGACAAACAATATTACACACCAAAAAAAAACAATTAGAACACTAACTTGTATTGCCCTCTTACGAAATTTGTAAAATAAATAGTATTTTACCTCTCTTTTACACTCTGACAGTTGCAGCGGGATAAACATCTTTTCCCAAATCTGTTGTTTTCACATGGGGTGCATACATGTCCGTTTATAGATGTAAAACCATTGTTGCATTCTGGAAAACAGCCCCAAGTACAATACGTTATCTTTACTCCAAATGTGATTAACGTAATTTAACTCAGATATTTTGTGATTGCAGTTCACACTGAAGTGTGTAGATAATAGAACTTATTACTTGTTGATTCAAATTCAGTATCATAAATGTAAATGCGTATGATTGTCATCATGCTGAATTCTTCGTACATCTGAAATATACTTACATTCAAAAGATGTTAGAATTATTGATGCAATGTTTACTTTACAATGTTATCTCCCTTGAAAGTTCTTGACATCAAAGTACACAGACATTGATAAATAATCGAAGACTACATTTAGCATTGAAGCTTGTTTAAGCGAAGCTGCCTTTTCAACAGAAGTTATAAAATGCAGGTCACGGTTATATGATTCAATACATAGTATTTACCTATGCATGTTCCATGTTTATCCTCATAGCCTGAACAACAATACTCTGTGTTGCTGAAAGCAAAGCAAACAAATTATAACTGTAATAATGTTGTTTGTAATTATTATTGCGAAACTCGTATTGACTTTTCAGCATAACTTTGTTTTAACAATAAGAAAATATTTTATGATTTCAATTGGAACAACTAACTTGCATTTAAAAAAGAATCACTGTCCTTCCATCACCAACGAGCAAAAATGCATTTACAACTAAAATATAAAAAGGTCCAAACAAGAAATAATGTTACACAATTTAGTAAGAACATATGCAACCTCACTACAGTTACTAGAAAAAAAAAACGAAAAATAAATTAAAAAGACAATGATAACCACTGAATTAAAGAATTTTCATTTTAAACCAACACATTTACATTTTTGTTTGAAGAAGCATGTGTACGAGTGCAAACTCATCACCGTGACATGTAATATTTCAGCAATAGAACAAACTTTTACTGATTTGATTGATTGATTGTTGGTTGCTTTAAGCCGCATTTGCATAAAAAGGATATATCGCGGCAAATGCTTTTACTGTTAACCAATTCCTTTTCGCGGATACTATATTTTGCGTTAAGTCCTTTTATGCCGATTTCTCGACGGTTTAATTTAGCGATTTTCAAATAAACTTGATGTCATTTAATTAGAAAAGATCAAATTCTACCAGTTCGCGATGATTAAAATTTGCGTAAATTTTCTACTCTCGAATGTCTCGAAAATAAATCACTTGCGATAATTAGTTGGTTTACAGTGACTTGAAAATTTTTGATCCCTCAGAGCGACCTAATACAGCTGTCATTGTGTAGCACATTTTAGGAACATTTTCTGCAATTGAAATAATGAGTTAATCTAAACTTTATCTTAGTCTATTGATCCCCGAGAAATTGTTATGATGCAATCAGCTACAGAGAGCTGTCTCATCGGCTTTCATACCACATCTTCTTTAATCTATATACAAAGAAAATGATATATGGGGAAAAGAAGCGACAAGATGCTATTCATACACCCCACCCAAAGAAAAAAGTTGAATAAATATGAAATTGAATAAAACAGAGTAAACAAAAAAGTAATTAAGAATTGCAACATGTCTCATTTATCCATTCGTTTGATGTATTTGAGCTTTTTATATAGTCATTTGATTAGGGACTTCCTTTTTTTTGATATTTGATGGTGTTCACTATTTTTGTGATTTTATTTTTTTTGAAAATTGTTTTTTCATTTAAATGACTTTTTAAAATATATAACAGTTTGAAAAAAATTGCATTGAAAAAATTCACGACAATCAAACAATCCATTCAATCTTTTCCTGGAAACATTGTATTAACGGAAAAAGGTCATTTCCGCAGGGGTCTAACGGTATCAATTATGAACGTTTTATTCTGAAAAAAAACATGTAATGTATGTTCAGAACTTTATAAATTGTAAGTTGGTTGAAACCACGTTTTCAATATGTATATGTAGGTTCATTTGATTAGGGATTTTCCGTTTTGAATATTTTTCTCGGAGATCACCATTTGTGGTTTTAATTGTTATAAGAGGGTATAAAGAACGTTTATTTGTTATGTTATGCGACCTTTTATGTTTATGATACATTGGTGGTGTGAAGTGCTTTATCAATGCGGTATGGGCTTTGCTCATTGTTGAAGGCGGTACAGTGACATATAGTGTGTGGCGAGTTGTCTTATTGGCAATCATACCACATCTTCTTTTTATATATATTTATCGATATTTTTGTCAAGAATAGATAGCCCGTGGATCAATCCAGGGCTTATGGTGGCCACGATGAAACTTTATATATAATCTCATAGTTTTGTTTTATAAATACAAACATCTGAAACTTTTTAAGTAAATAGAAATACCTTCAACATTTCAAGAGTTACAATGGCACACACTATGACAAAAATAGTATGCCTTCTTACTTTTTCATAGAAAAAAAAATACAAAAGTACAATTAACAATACAAGTATCAAATAATTATACCCTAGTTCATATAGTGGCATACATAATGCAAACTTTCATTTCTGTGATTAATTGCATTCGGTGATGGTACTGGTAGGAAATAAACTTGTATATATGATCATCTGTGGCACACATATTTCATAGCTATTTACCAAAACATATTAGCTTCCGTAACTTTTTCGAAATGACGACTTCAACCGTACTAGGAAAACACTAAAGAATATCACATTTTCTTGACAGAAATTGACCTCATGAAAAGAAACGCAATCATATTGGCTTGAATATATATGCCCCATATGTTAGCAGCATTAGAATAATATTGGATAGACATTGAAGGTTCATATAACACTGAAATAAAGTTGGTTGTCGTAAATTTTTGATCAAACTGAAATATTAAATTTGAAATGTAATACTACAAATTTGTACACATAACTGCAATTGGGATATTCTTTATTTAAAAAGACGGGGTATACTTAATGTCTACACTTAGACATGTTATGTGTGGAAAAGACATTTGTTCATTCGACAATTATCCAATACTTTTCAAACGCATTTGAAAATCAGGCAATTTACAAAGAATTTTTTTTCCAACGGTCGCCACTGATACTTAATGCATAACAGAAAATTAACGATTATTATATAATCAATTCATATCAAATTTTAAGTAGATTATCTGTTATTCGAAATGAAATAGAATATTATAAAAGAAGCAAACACAAAATTTAAAAATATGCATACCTTCTCCGGTCTTCACAAACATTCAGTCCTTCCAAACATGTGCCTCTGTGAAACATCAGTAATATAAAATGGACTAACATTTTGTTTTTGTAATAGCAACATTAAGTATCATTTTTTTTCATAACCAGGAATCAGGACAATCAAACTATATATCGAATGCTGTATGTAAATATATCGAGACGCATGCCCACATATCGAATGAATGAAACCAATTTCCTACGTCGTTATGAACTTGTTCATTGATTTAAAAACGAAAAAGCACGAACTAAGGTCTTGTCAGTGTGTAGTGTTGTTCTGGTGATATAGGCTACGAATTACTGTATTCGTCTTTGCTGTTCCCCTTTGAAAAAAAAAGAAAAAATATTTCTACAAACTAAATTTCCACATAGTTCAAATAAAATGTCAATTTGCTTACATCTTATTTTTAAAACAATCAGTTTTAAGAAAAGTGTATTTAGAAAAAAAAAAATTAGTCTCTTCATGTAAATGTAAACGCATCAGTATCGTTCTTATTTCTTTCTATTTAGTTTAACATTTTATAACTCATGTAATTAAACCTGTTTGCCATCATTATGTTGTACCATTGTCAAATTTAACATTACCGTACTGCATGCGATTAACACTGATTTTTTTGTATTTGTATTTATGTAATCTCTGAAAGCCATAAATTTCGCATCAATTGCAAATTATTTACAGAAAAAAAATTAATTAGTAAGTCGCTTAGATACAACAATGTGCTGCATATAAGTCACAATTAGAATTGTTGTATAAACATGTTTTGAAAAAACTAAAAAGACGATGTGGTATATTTGCCAATATAAATCCTATATTAGCATATTTCTTTCAAAAATTCATTCAATCAATGTATCCAAATGATTTACTGCCAGCATTGTCTTTTGACTTGTACATCATATTAGGTTTCGGTGGTGTAAACCCAATACCGTGACACTTTTAGTTCCATCAGATGTTAGTGAACTTATACGATAAATCTTCAATTAAGTTTGTATAAAGAACCCGTTTCCGTTGTTTTATACACGAAAACCAATGCCAACAATAACAACTTATTAATACAAATGTGTTTTATGAATTTATTTCAATGGTTCATTATAAAAATCTTCGTCTGCTGTAACCTCAAGAAGTTTTTTCCTCAACACCGTATTTATAAAAGGACATAACACCAGTACTTACCGTGTATTGAAATGAGCCCCGACTATTTGATAAAAAAAGAACCCTAATAACCTTATATATAATATACACGGTCTCTGCGCGGTTGCGTCTATGCCACTGCTTGTGGACGTTTGGTCCCGAGGGTATCAATAGCCCAGTAGTCAGCACTTTGTTGACATGAATACCAATTATATGGTAATTTTTATCAATTAATTACTGTTTGAAAAGTATGAACTAATCGAAGAATTTAAGATTTCCATATCCCAGACATAGATTACCTTAGCAGTTTTTGGCATTTATTTTTGGAATTTTGGGTCCTCAATGCTCTTCAACTTTAAACTTGTCTGTTTTTATGCCCAACCTACGATATGTTTTCTAGTCTGTGTGTCATTCCTTTCTTCCATCCTTTGTTCGTCCGTCCGTTTGTCCCGCTTCAGGTTAAAATTTATGGTCATGGTAGTTTTTAATGAAGTTAAAGTCCATTCAACTTGAAAATTAGTAAACATGTTCCCCATGATATGATTTTTTTATGTTAATGCCAAATAAAAGTGTTGACTCTAATTTCACGGTCCACTAATCAAAGAAAAAAGATAGTGCGAAGCTCAGGTTGAAGGTTTAGTTAACGATTTGGGGAAGGTAGTTTTTGATAAAGTTGTAATAAACTTGAAACTGTTTACACGTGTTCTCTAAGATATGATCTTTCTAATTCAATTGCCAAATTTAAGTATTAATCCTAATTTCATGGTCTAATGAACATGTAACATGATAGTGCCATTGAGGCATCTGTGTACTTTGGACACATTCTTGTTTTATCTATTTTGATCGATCGTCACTGATGAGTTTTATCAAGACAAAATGCTCGTCTAGCGTATCAAATGATAAGCCTGGAACATTTGATAACTGTTGCTACAGCTTTAAAAGAACCATAGATGGTTGTCACACTAGTGCAAAATTAGACTAACTTCAAAACAAGTTTATTTCACCAATTTTATCGGGAAATGCCTTCACCATGTAATTAATATGACAATTGTTGTATGTTCATTTTGTCGATTAATTTAGTCTAGTGTTTGAATATGTCAGTATTATTGCACTTCATCATTGAGTTTATTTTTGTGTTTGACATTTTTGTTTATACTTTTGTGACATAATGTCTTAATATACTTTAAAATATGCATGATAAAATAGTAAAAACGTACAGCTTTACTAGGAAAATGCATCTTTGCCTTCTGTACTAGTTTTTTTTTATTTTTATAATTTGACGACATTATTTTATTTCAATCATAACCAGCCATAATTTTTTCACAACTATATCATGCACCTTATCTAAAATATAATATGCGTTTGTTATACAAATAACTTAATAAATTTGTGTCAACAAATTAATGAAAAATTATCTGCTTGATCTACAATTGTATATACAAAAATTCAAACACAAAAATTAAATCAATGATGGAGTGCAATAAAACTGACATATAATGCTTTACTATGATCTTGATTAAAACATTGCACTTTCTGACTGATACCTTCAAACAATGAACTTAAAGACAGAAATGAAAATAATCCTTATCTGATGTTTGACAAATAATACAAAAACTTGACTATCTTTAGAAGTTCAAAATTTTATTATTATTTAGTTTATTTCGAAAATAAAAAAAAACAGATAATGTACATCCATTCTCAATTTTATGAATCATTATTCTGTCTTCTCCTCTATTCATAATACATGTAGTAATGTGTATCGCTGGTTTTAGGAAACAAGGTAACGTACGAGTTGAGTTGCCTGCATCGATCGTCATTGACATTGGTTTCAATAACAGTTCCGTACGAACCATTTATAACTTGTAAATATGAGCTACTTGCTACATTTATCTTGTTTCGTCTTTTACGAAAGCAGGTAAAGCCCAAGCAGCCACCAACCAGAACTAGCATACCAGCTATTGCAGCCAAAATGACAGGTACATCCAATTCAAACACTGAAAAATAAGTTTTATTCTAATAAAAACATTTTGGCAGTACATTTTTATTCACTAATAATTTACCATTATGGGCCACGGTTTCAACTTGTGTAGGTTTTATTTCTTATCAACGGTTTAATAAGAAACCAAAATTTCCTATGGTCTTTGTCTAGGGAGTATGCAAGTTTTCGATTACAGGTAGTCAAGGTCAGCATGGTCATGGCATAATCAGGGTCAATACTAATTATCATTGGCCACAGATATTTTAATTGACCAATGAGGTTAAAGTGCATGCTTACTTGTTTTAAGCGTCAAGTTGCGCTCGCATCATCGCAATTGCACTGAATGTTACTAGACGCTATTTTTGTTTTGTAAAGATTTCCCACCCACTTACACCCTCTTTTTTAATTTTTTAGTATTATTATTCTATCATATCCATGTTGATTATATATAGTTGTTTGTTTATGTTTTGTAATTTGTTTATTGATGAGAGGCGGTATTTATTCTCCACCTTTGCAATTGTTGTCATTTATTCAGTTTTGTTTGATAAAATACTTGTCCATCACTGTCAGTTGTACATGTATAATGCTTTATGCTATTCTGAATAATTGACTTTTTTCACAAATCTTGAGTTAGATATTTTCTGCAAATAAATTTGCATCCTTGGTTTCAGTTTTCATGTCTTTATTTGGACAAGGAGAAAAAATTTAGCCGACAAAAATAACAATGTACATAAAAAAGTCACATATGCATAATGATGCACTTGTTTGGTAATGTACACATTTGTTAAAAATCAAGAACTACAAACATCTGAATTAGGCTGACTACAAATAAGTCCATGTGTACTAGGGGCATGTTTTACTGAACTTAAAAAAGACACCAAAACATGTGCCTCAGATTTTGTGATATATATGTTCTAACATGATATGGTTATATATTAAAGCTAAAAAAAACAGTCATGCAGTTTCAAAAATGAAACTTACAAACTTATATAAAACAGAACAAGTCATTTTCTTTTAATTCATATAACAAATGTAAAATAGGTGTGAATTGAAATGAGTCTGCATTAATTGGTAACCTCCTTATAATTTGGATCCTGAAAGCGCAATATATATTGTATCTATTTGATTGATCACAAGTTACTTTTCTTAGGGAAGAAATATTGTAACCAGAAAGAGGATGGATACATTATGTTACATAAATACATTTGAGAAATACTTCCAACAAATAGTTGGTAAGATTGTTACCTGTCACTGACTCAGAATAGTTTTCTGACTCTGAACTAGTTGTATAATTGACATTTCCTGCAAAGATAGTTGAACATTAATAGTTGTGTAATACATGTAACATGAACGGTTTCAATGTAACTGCACAAGATGCACATTTCCCAAATAGATGCCTATATCATTGTATTCTGAGTTGCTCGAGGCCTAATTTTTTAGAAGCCGATAAAATACGAATGGATAAACTGGTTTCCAAGAAGACAGAATAATAACCAGATTAATAACCATCAATGAGTGCTTTAAAAAGTCACCATTTAAAAAAAAATGTTGAAATTAAACTTAACCGAGATAACATTGTTTCTTGATTTATCACGTTATGCATCTGCATTAGCTTTTCAAAGATTTAACGCAAACTGTTGAGTTATAAGTTTATCAAAGTTTTCCAATTATTTTTAACTAGGTTCATCTAAAAAAAAACACAGAATGAGCAGGAAGAGAAATGCTGGTTTTGTTATGGCTTTTAAATCCATTACATTACAGCTTAAGAAGAACTTGGCCTTTTTTTCGAAATCGTAATGACATTATTGAAGACCCCGCTATAAAAATACATTTCTTATTTTAGTCTGTAATTATATATTTGTCACATGTTACACAAATTATTACATTGCGATTGGCTATAAAATTAATAATTCGCGATCTTTTTCGCAGGATTCTTTATGTTTATGTTTCTTTTTTTTTTATAAACTTAATTCCGATCTTCCATCTGAATAATATTCTATTTTTTTATTGTCCGTCGGTTTAACGCTTTCCAACAAAATGTTCATAGGTAAAACTAACCAACAGCACTTCGATGTCGTCATGAATATCAAATATATGGACGTTTTTATAAATTTACCGTTTGGAAAAGTATAAATTATTCCAAACACTATGGATTTTCTTATCCAAGGCATAGATTACATTAGACGTATTTGGCGTAACGTTTTATACATTTTGGTTCTTAATGTTCTTCAACTTTGTACTTCATTTGGCTTTGGAACTTTTTAATCTGAGTGTCACTGTCAAGATCTTCAGGCCTTTGTGAGTCTTGTATGAATTTTTATTACTTTTTAATTTACATGTTTTGAGTTTAGTATGGCAGCATTATCACTTAACTAGAACACAATTTTGGAATAGCTGAAGTTTAGTATGGCCGCATTATCACTAAACTAGAACACACTTTTGGAATAGCTAAAGCATGCCTTCAGATGCTGGATTTTTTTTCTGTGCTAAAGACCTATTGTTCGCCTTCGAATGTTTTTTACCATGTGTTTTTGGTTATTTTTTTGACACTTTCTCCATTTCCATTCTAACGTTATTTAAATACAACAGTTCACAGATGTCTTTCCCTAGAAATATATGTTGAACGAAATGATGAAGATACAAAGCGGACAATAAGTATATTAATCTTGATAAAAAAAAACAAAAAAAAACCGGAATGATGACAAAAACTTAAATCACAAAAAAACTGATCTACGATGAAAATTCAAAACGGAAAATCCCTAATCAAATGGCAAAATCAAATAATAAAACATATCATACGAATGAATAACAAAGCTGATCAATGTAAAGTGTGACATCTAGTTAGTACTATTTGTAAATGAGTGGAAAAACCTACCGTTAGGTTCAAACTTTGGAACGCATCCTTTCACGTGATCACATCTATGTAAATAAAACAATAATTGAAATTCAATATACACGATACAAAATATAATAATATGTAGAACTTAATTAAATTTGAAAAAATGTATCAAATAAACAATGCAGTTATAATAGCATTGTGGTGACTGAAATGATAATTATTAGTGCATGTATTTACAAGAGAAGAAAAAGTGTTGCAAATCAAAGGGACAGTATGGGCTCTCGAAGCATTGTGTATTCACAAATTAGTGAAGTGATAAATAATGCACTCATGTAATAATTACTTCGTTTTAAAATCATTGCAGCCGATTATGACGATCATGTCATATAGCCTTTGAACTATGAACAATTGATGACCAGCCCAGCAGCCAGTACTTCGGTACTGGCATGAAAATACGGATTTAAAGTGTTATTAAAATTTGCTGTTACAAAATAGGAGAAATTATTATAAATTAAGGAATGTATCTCCCTTATTCCTGTCACGGATTTGGCTATATTTTTTGGACCTTTGGATTAAAGCTCTTCATCTTTTATATAAGCTTTGGATTGCAAATATTTTGGCCAAGAGCATCACTGAAGAGACATGTGTTGTCGAAATACGCATCTGGTGCAAGAAAATTGGTACCGTTTATTTTATTAAATTCAAATGCTATGGTCAAAAATGGGTATTTTAACATGAATTTCTATTGGTTCTTGATCTTTTATAATCACTTATCAAATAAATATTTTTTTAACGAAAACAATGCGTTTAATTCCCACCAAATTGTAGTCTCACAGAAAAAACCCCATTAAATAGCAAAAGAGATTGTTTTAAATATAAACAAAACCATCAATCATTCATTTTTATTTTACCTTTCTTCAATCTCATTACAGTTGCAACATTCCAAACATCTTTCTCCAAATCTGTTATTCTGACAATGAGAACATGGCTTTCCACTTATTGATACAAAACCAATTTTGCACTCTGAAAAATACAAGAAAATAAAATATGGTTGAATCAAATTTTAGTTGGTGTCCCAGTTTTAAGTCAATGCATTGATTTGCTATTTTTTTCTGTGAATACCTACACGAACACTTCCCAAGCCAAGGGGTGAAATCAAAGGTCACATTATTATGGATTCAATGAGAACGAAGTATTCACTTGCGCAAATGACTTATTCGTCATCGATGTTTCTTAGCTTATTTTGTCATTATTCAACCATTCTGGCTACTAAAAGCGAATTGGCATTTCACTTTTTCATTAACATTTCATTGAACAGAAACAATCATTTTTCAAATGTTTTATGTATTTCGTAAGGAGCACCTCTTTAAGGAATATGAAAAGAAGTTATAGTAATACATTGTAACATGATATATTTCTAGCTTGCAATAGGATTTGGTGAATTGCTACATGAATTATTAATAAAACCAACCCAATCAAAGAAATAAGTGATGCATTTGAGACATAAATAAGGAACAACGTTGTTTACGAGCTATACGTATTGCACATCAAAATCATTCCGGTTTGTTGTTGTCATCATCCAAGTAATGCCCTTGAATTAAGTAAAATACCCTTGCTTGCATTATTTTTTTTAATGAGAGATATATTACAAACAAGACAACATGATACATAACTATTATATGTTCGTCATTCCCATTTTCCTTGAATTAAGAAAACGGGTAATTCCTTTAATACTGATTTTATAAAAAGAAGATGTAGTATGATTGCTAATAAGACAACTATCCACAAGAGACCAAAATGACACAGACATTGAAAACAACTATAGGTCACCGTACGGCCTTCAACAATGAAGCCTATACTGCATAGTCAGCTATAAAAGGCCCCGAAATGACAATGTAAAACAATTCAAACGAGAAAACTAATGGACTTATTTAAATAAAAGTATGAACGAAAAACAAATATATAACACATAAACAAACAACAATCACTGAATTACAGTCTTCTCACTTGGGACAGGCACATACATACATAATTTGGTGGAGTTAAACATGTTATTGGGAACCCAACCCTCTCCCTAACCTGGGACAGTGGTATAACAGTACAACATAAAAACAAACTATAAAAATCAGTTGAAAAAGTTCACATACTTGTACATGTACCATTTATGTTTTCATAGTCCGAACAACAATAATCTAGGTTCCTATAAAAGAAATGTGTATGCATAAACATGATTTAATTTCAAATCAGACAAGAATTGTTTTTTTTTTGGTTTTTTTTATTGAGTACTTTTAGGTAAACCTTCTTTTATCATGCGAAAATGCATCCGATTAACTTTATTATCCAAACAAACAAAAAACCGTATCCATTTTGCAAGTAAATTTATTATTTCATGAAAAGTAGCGTTTTATTACATCATTAATCAAATATGTATTAATACAACACAGAGAATATGTCAAACCTTATCATGCTTGTCGCAAGGACGTGTAGAGTCATGCTGCTTTTATAATCAGTAAAGGGTCCTTTTTTTTGTTAAAGACACTTTGTTGTGTATTTGGTTCGTTCAAATTTAATTGTTTTTATTGGTGATATGTCTTTTTTTTTTTAAACAAATGAAATACAGATAAAAAGGAAACGTATTAGGATAGCATGTACATTTATTGTATTAAAACAGTAATAATTTTGATGATTCGAATCCAAATCATGACATATATTGAATTCAATGAGCTAGTTAAAATATTAAAGTACTAAAAATTTAGAAATTATTGCGAAGTTTATAATATGGCCCGAAATGTTACATGTTTGTAATCGCAATAATTAAAATTCACATTTTGAAATTATGTATATGAATTAAACAGGATGTTTTTCAATATCGCAAAAATTAAATCGCATTTTAGTCTAAAAAGACAAAATCGAAATAATAAATTCACGCTATAATTTATAAATTTAAATAGTCAAAACTATACCTTTCTTTGTCGTGACAAACGTTAAGACCTCTAAAACTTGTCCATTTTTCAATAAAACAAAGTATTAGAATTATGTAAATAACAGACAAGGACATCATACGGAAACTGTATCAAATGTCGTGAAGCCGGAAGTATTGTTATTAATTCCTAAAAATAAATGCCAATATACATGATATACATGATATAGCCAATAAAAAAGTACAAATCGGATGTGAATAGAAATAGATTCCTTATGAGGATTATTAAATGGAGCTTGAAATAAATAATGCAGGCAGATTCAAAATAATTATTTTTCAAGTTTTGTCGTCCATTTAATTTATCGTTGCTTTGTCCTAAACCGTTCATTCTTTTTTTTTTCTTTCTTCTATATCTTAAAGCTGCACGTGTGGATATGTTATATCATAAGTAAATAAAGGTAACAGTAGTATACCGCTGCTCAAAACTCATAAATACATGGACAAAAAACAAAATCGGTGTAACAAACTAAAACTAAGGGAAACGCATTTAATATAAGAGGAGAACAACGACACAACATTAAAATGTAACACACACACTCACAGAAACGGACTAAGCATTAGACAAAATCCTATGAGAATAACAAATATAACATTAATATGACCTATAAAATATAACCCACTTTTCGGTATCCTATTTGTATTTCTGAATACCTTCACTAACAAGGAGTGAAAGATTGCACACATCCGAAGAGTATTGAGATGACGGTATAGTTTAAGAAAGGAAAATTTGTTTGACTTATTAATACATAGAATATTAACTAATGAGAAAATAATGAAGCATGAGTGTCAAAATCAATAGAAATGTGTCTTATATAAAAAAGAAGATGTGGTATGGTTGCCAATGTTTTTTAATGAGATATATATTACAAACAAGACATCTTGATACATAATTATTCTATGTTCGTCATTCCCATTTTCCTTGAAATAAGAAAATGGGTAATTTCTTTAATACTGATTTTATAAAAAAGAAGATGAAGTATGATTGTCAATGAGACAACTTTCCACAAAAGACCAAAATGACACAGACATTAACAACTATAGGTCACCGTACGGCCTTCAACAATGAGCAAAGCCCATACCGCATAGTCAACTATAAAAGGCCCCGATAAGACAATGTAAAACAATTCAAACGAGAAAATTAACGGCCTTATTTATGTATAAAAAAATGAACAAAAAAACAAATATGTAACACATAAACAAACGACAACCACTGAATTACAGGCTCCTGACTTGGGACAGGCACATACATAAATAATGTGGCGGGGTTAAACATGTTAGCGGGATCCCAACCCTCCCCTAACCTGGGACAGTGGTATAACAGTACACCATAAGAACGAACTATAAAAATCAGTTGAAAGTTTTCTTATCACACTGAACAGTTAGTCAGATATAAAAAATAAATAAACAAAGGGTAAACTGCTGCGTGTTTTTGTTAATATTTAGCTTTTACAAATTACACTATTTAAATTACCACTTTAGTCTTAGAAAAATCAACAAATAAAGCAAATATGGGGTATACTTTAAAAACACATTAACACTAAAAAAGATAATAAAACAGACATGATAGACAGTCAGGGGCATTACTTAAACAAGTATTTTTTTAAAGTTACTTATATAAGTAATTTTTGTTTTTGAAAATAAAAAAATTACTTAATAGAGTTATTTTAAATTTCAATAAAACATAGACTAAATGTAGTTTTGATGAGTTTTTACATAATTCCATATCATAAAGTTAAGAATTTATAATATTTGAGAGAATTATAGAGATGAAGGGTTACTTTAAAAATTATAACAAAAATATTACTCGAATAAGTTTTTTGATACATTTTTAATAAAATTAGTATTAAAACTTATTCAAGGAACATGTGTACTTGGTTTGGGTTACAAATTATAAATAACGTCAAGTCTTAATCAATTCACAAATATCTATCTATTTATATCAGTCTACCTTCAAGATTTTGGAGGAAACTGAGAATTTAATTGTCCCAAGATACCAATCTTTGACCAAGAAGCGTCGGTATGAAAGATAAGTGCGTCAGAAAGTTAATTAGTGTTTCAGAAGGATTAGATTTAATATGTCAGGGGAAAAATAACCAGATGACTGTGAAAAATTGTTAAACCTAGTAAAATCTGAATTATTGGACATATATAAATAATATTCAGAAAAGTTACTTATATAAGTAATATTTAAAATAGCCTCGTTTTCAACATTACTTGAATAGGTAATTTTAATTGTTACTTGTTTGAGTAATGCCCCTGACTGATAGAGGTCATTAATAGGTGATTATCTTTTCCACCATTTTTTATATTTGAGAATGCCTGTACCAAGTCAGGAATATGACAGTTCGTTTGATGTGTTTTATTATTTGATTTTGCACTTTGAATAAGGACTTTCCGTTTTGAATATTCGTCGGAGTTCAGTATTTTATTGATTTTACTTGTTATTATGGCGCAGCGGGTCGCCAATCAGTGATCAATCTGTCCGTTCATCTGTATGTCCTTCCGTAACAAATTGTGTCCGCTCTATATTTAGAGAACGGTTATAATGTAAAACTTTATACTTCACTAGTATGGAAACTAATACCAGAGGGTGTGTCATAATGTATGTATGTACAACTGTATTGATCATAGACTTCGGTTTTTAGTTTACAACCGCATGTTATATGGTAAAGTTTGTGTTCGTTCTGTATGTTGATAATCGTTATGATTTCAAATAGACAAGAAGGTGTGATAGGAGTACCAACTTTCTACTCAAGTCACAATTTGTAAAAATAAACCATTGTACAAGTAGGTCAAATAGTTATCAAAAGTACTAGAATTAAAATTTAGTATGCAAGACACGCGTTTCGTCTACGTGCGACTCATCAGTGACGCTCATAAAAAAAAGTTAGAAAGCCAAACAAATACGACTTTGAAGAGCATTGAGGATCCAAAATTCCAACAGAATTTGCCGAAACGGCCGAGGTAATTTATGTCTGGGATAGGAAAATCCTTAGTTTTCTTGAAACATTTAAGGTATTGTAAACAGGAAATTTATGAAAATAATTATCAAAACATGACCTTCAACACGGATCATTAGCTTACACCAAGCATCAAGCTTTAAAGGATCACACAGATGGCTAGTGTAAAAATTTACACCAAAACAGGAAAACCAACAGTCTAATCTACGTAAATAACGAAAAATATGTAACTCTTATGAACCACATCAACTAACGACGACCACTGAACATCAGGTTCCTTACTTTAACAGGTGCAAACAAATGCAGCGGATTTAAAAGGTTTTAAATCGGAGTTTAGTATGACGTCAATTATCACTGTACAAGTATATAAATTTTCTAAGGGGCCATCTGAAGGACACCTACGGGTGCGGGAGTTTCTCGTTACATTGAAGACCCATTGGTGGCCTTCGGCTGTTGTCTGCTCTATGGTAGGGTTGTTGTCGCTTTGACACATTCCTTATTTCCTTTCTTAATTTTATTAATATGCACCAACCTAAAACAATAGTGTAATATCACAACATAGAAAGACAAAGTGTATACTTGACACTAGAGGGTGTGTCATAATATATGGACAGCTTCCTAGGCTAATTTAACACTGAAACTAATAACATAGAATAAAATCATACTCAGTACAGAACGAGACTATGTAATAACTAAACAAATTGGTTTATATCAACTTATCAATAACACAATTTATTTACAGCTGGACCCACGGACACATTCTCATCTCAATAGTAAAATCGAACAATGATGTTTTCTAATATTTAAAATAGCGGGCTCGTCATTGTATTTCTACGCTCCAAGCTCTAACTATGACAAATCTGGCATAATTATGCTACTTATTGTTGTTGTTTTATGTTTCAGTTCTTGTGAAATCTTATGGCACTTCTTTTTCACAATTATTTCTTTTAACCATTTTTTTTTCTATCTTTTATGTTGGCCTTTCCATTATCATCTTTTTTTCATTTTTTGATGATTAATGCAGTTGGCAAATGATTTGTTTTTACAATTTTTTATCTAACCTTGTTAGTATTTATGATAATGCATTCCATTACACTTTCTTACTCTTATAGTATAAATTTAATCTGAAAAAAGAGAATATCCTTTCTTGAAACGAATAGATTTAATCTGTATAAAATTTTAAAACAGAAATATTCAGAATTCTGTTTTTCTTTCTTTTTTATAATATAAAGCCTAGTATGTTTAACAATTGATGAACATCATTATTACAAATATATTAATAAAAGTGTGTACGAAGCATTTTCTATGTGTTGCCTTATGATGAATGTTCAAACCTCAACATTGCAAAGCCAGAGATGTATAAACACGTAGACAATTATTGGTGTTATAACCAAATTGGACATTCATATTGCCAAATTCATCTACGGCCAGTCTAGCTGATCTTAGTGAAACTTTTTTTATAGTCTATTTATTTCATCTGTAGAGTTTTAATTATTTCTACATTTTTACAAATCAACTTGGATTTTCATAAAACTTTACAGCTATCTCAATTATACATTGAGCTTAGAAAATGTCAGGCTGTTTGGTATTTTGATCCATTGCTGTCAGTTTAAAGATTAAATCTGTAGGTACAAAAACAGTATTTTCAGTTCGGACTAAATTCAGACAATCAACTTTAATTTCTTTGTGAACTTTTTCAAATCAACTTTAAAACTATAGAGTGATCTCAATTACTGTGGATTAATTTTTATTCGCTGGATACCAATTTTTGTGGGATTCGTGGGTACCACAAATTTAAATGTTCAACGAAATATAAGTTTATGATAGGCTTTGTTTGCAGAGGTTGTAAAACCACGAAATCAAATATCCAAGAAAATATAAGTTTTCTTCAATCCACAAAAAATGATACCAACGAAAATAAATGAATCCACAGTATAACTATCGTACATAATGCCAGGTTATTTTTTAGTTGGGGTATCGCTGTCAAACTTAAGTAGAAAAAAAACTAAAATTTTCAGTTTGGGGTAATTTCAGAGAGTCACCTTTATATTTTGTTATAACTTTTCATCACACTTTACAGCTATCTCACTTATATAGTCGATGTCACTGCGTAGGTATCATCTCGTATCACCCCAATGGTTTAAAGTGTACGTAAGATGATTAGCCTTGTAATCTGCTTCCAGTGGAAGTTTGTTTTGATTATAGTTCATGAAACGAGAAGAGAATGAGCAGATTTGCAGTACTGACCAGGTTTCAACGGACAGCCAGTAACTTTTATCTTTTAAAGTTTTGCATGTTTTGTGAGATCTCAAATTAAATAAAAAGAAATAAAAATGTAACTTTCAAATTA
This sequence comes from Mytilus galloprovincialis, assembly GCF_965363235.1. Classification (NCBI taxonomy): domain Eukaryota; kingdom Metazoa; phylum Mollusca; class Bivalvia; order Mytilida; family Mytilidae; genus Mytilus; species Mytilus galloprovincialis. The sequence goes on from NC_134851.1 coordinate 58,160,161, forward strand.
ATTTGCCCTCTAATGATAACAGGACTGCCTCAAAATATAAATTAAAATAACGACACCAAAATATCTAAAACAAACAATCGTCAATCAATAAAAGTAAAGTCAATTGATGAAAAATTCAATTGAACATAAGTTACACTTAAGGCTAAAAATGACGTGCTTTTTTCGTTTTCGCTAAGTATATAGCTATAGTAAATAACATATAGTATGTGACAATTAAAATCAATAAGAAATGTCAATATGTATTAATAATTCTTTAATTGTAAGTCAAAGTAGCATATGTATTGTAGTATATGTTTAGATAATACTTGCTAAGAAGACGTTAAATTAAAAACAAATTGCACTACTTTATAGAAAAGAAGATGTGGTATGATTGCCAATAAGACAATTCTCCATATAAAACCAAATTACACAGAAACTAACAGCTTTATGTCACCGTACGGCCTTCAACAAACGGCAACAACTGAATTACAGTCTCCTGACTTGGTACAGGCACATACATAAAGAATATGGCGGAGTTAAACATATTAGCGGGATCACAACCCTCCTCCGAACCTGTGACAGTACAACATTAGATAGAACTATAAAAATCAGTTAAAAAAAGCTTTACGCATCAGATATATACAAATAGAATAAGACTTTTGACAACCAGTTAAACTATTTGATTATTTATATACCTTGTTATATTGGTGTATTATGGTGTAAAATTATGAAGTGAAATTAAAATCTAGTCATAAAAGCCTTTTTAAATGTTCCGTCTCTGCGCTATCAAAAAGTCTTTTGGAAACGATTAATATCAACAAATGTTTAAAACCATAATGCCAAGGACATTTTCAAAGCTGTTACATTGAAACTTATACAAAGTTTTATATATTAACGTTTGCATTGAATTTGATTTCATATCTTTTTTTTATGCGAGGTCATTTACGGCTTATTTCTAATGCGAAATAAAACTAATCAAATAAGATATTCAGAAAAAATGTCTTTTAAATAATAATAGCAAAACATTTTGTAAACAGTTAATCAGGATCTAACTATATACCCTCCCCTACCGACCCGTTTGTGAGCTACGTGAATGTTATTCAATAGAATATAAGAATATCTGATTAGTTGATCATTTGATAGAGTAAAAGGTATATATCAATTTAAAAAAAGTGAAGAACTAACACAAGACCAATGTAAATACATGTAGGTCACAATATAACTTCCTATTCAGTATGCACGTGTATTGCCCTGAACATTCATGCCACTATTTGCCACTGGACGTTAAGTAAACAATTAACAATCAATCAATCTAGTTAATGTGACTGAATAAGATTTTTACAAACTTACACGCGAATATGTTAAAATTGGCTTCATTTTATGAAAGTCTACATTAGAATTCATCACACATATATGATAATGTTTCTGTATTGTAGCGATAAATTAACAAAACTTTAATTTGTATTTGTTTCTAAAATTAAAATGCGGGCAAAGACGATTTCTTTTACACCTATCATCGACTGAACTTTACGAATTAATTCCTAAATCGGAAACAAAAATATCAACCGAATAAAATTTTGAAGTAAATTATAGAAATCTTTGAAACATGGTATCGTCCGGTTTGATTCTGAGAAAAGAATAACCTATGGTTCTGAAAGGAATAACTTCATATAGGTATATAATTACATAAATTCAGTCCCGGTCAGTGCTGAAAAGACTTGTCACACGAATTATATTACCCTTTGTCGTAATGACGCAAAGAAGAAATTTAGTCGTGATGTCAAACTAGATTGCCGTCGTCTTGTGATAATGTCAACAAAATATTTCATATGTTTTTCTGATTGAATATTTAACTTTTTAAACCATATTGATGTTTAAGGCACTACTATATATATATCTTTATTCACAATAAACCATATACATAGAATATTGCATTGATTTAGATCTGTCAAACTGTGTATTTTTTTATTTCAGTTTGTAATTAGCTGTATTCAAATTTTCAAATGTTGTGACAAAAAACGAATGACAGGTCAAATCAAAAGTTTTAATGTTTACGTCAGTAAAATATTTTGAAAAACGGCATGATAATTACGCATAACGTATTTATTCATTTTACCGTTCAACAACAAAGTTATCTATGCTTACAGGATTTAAAAAGCAATTTGTGAAATTTAAAGGTTAGAATTTCATTGAGGTGTGAAATCAAAAAAATAAATGCTGACAAGTGCAAAGAAGGTAAGATTTTGTTAATGTTTCAACATAATCATAATAAAAATACAGAAGAGAAACGTGTAAAACTCACAATAATGTCTAGCTCGGCATATTGCAAAAGGATGCATCATTTAGTAATTGGGTGCCATTTCAGTCCACTATATATGAACAACTTGCATATCGTAACACCATTGTTCACCTAGTAAATATATGTATAGTATACGTGTTCCCTATTCATTTTAATATATATGTGCATATTCTATTATTTAACTATTAATTTAAATTGTTGTATTTCTTATTGATGTTGTTTGTTTTTCAGTAATTTTGTACTGAATTTTAAAAGAATTTAGTATCTATCTATTTATCTAAAAGGTAAAATCACAAAAAACTGACTCCGAGAAAAAATCAAACGGAAAGTTCTTAATCAAATAGCAAAATCAAAAGCTCAAACACATCAAACGAATGGATAACAACTGTCCTATTTCTGAATTTGTACAGGCAATATTAATGTAAATGGTAGATTGAGCCTTTATGTTAGGTAGCAAAATATTCTTGTATAACATTCGAATCAAATTATATTATCTCGACATCGATAGAAGAGCATCACAGACAGACATAATAGATAAAAATGTCAAATGTAGGGGTACAGCAGTCAGCATTGTGTTATAATCTTGATAACTATAAAAACAAATACATATGTAACAAAGAAGCACAAAAAGGCATATATCAAATTTAATAACCTCATTCATTGCATTTTCATTATACAATGTAATTCATTTATGTTAAATCTAATATAATTCATCACTTAAGTGTATATTTTGAGCTACATGTATGCATTATCTGTAGTTAAGGTATCAAATTGTCATATTTGGTTATTGTAAGCGTCAGTTGAATTAATTTTGCATCGTGATTGTTCAAACATAAGACTTTAAAAGTTAGAATTTAGAACGATTTTTATCTCAATTGTCATACCCATGCATATTGATTTTTTTTCTTTTTACAAAGTTAAGTATATTTTACATAAAATGTATAATTAGTTACTTTTGAATTTTGTATTTCGTTCATCTCAGATTATTAAATATGACTGCAATGAAATAACAATATACTTGATATATTTTTCCTTCCTAATAGTATGTTTTTTTTTTCATTAAACAACTATTACTCAGTTTTTCAATAGGGTAAAACAATTTCATTTTTTATAAACAATAAGCAAAATAAGGTGTAACGCATTTTGACATTGCCTAGTATGTCCACATTCATATATATATTCCTAAGAACTCCAAAAATGAACAATGTATACGTGTTTTCTATTTCTTAAAATTCGAACTTCACTTGGTTTTTTTCAGATAATGTCACCAAACGGTATATCAGATGTTGTCCTTTTGATTTTCACAGGTATATTATACTTTTCAAAAAACGAAAAATGACATTGTTGAAGGTCGTACGGTGACTTATAGCTGTTAATGTCTGTGTCATGTTGATCTCTTGTGGAGAGTTGTCTCATTGAAGTCATACTCCAACCTCTTTTTTATATTTGTCCTCTTTTATTGTATAATATATTTTAAGTTCAAAACTATATTGTATTAACTATGTTGACAATCGCTTTTTTTCTTCATTGCATACATTACTTAAATGCATACAGGAATATAACATTTGCCAAAATCTCTATGTAATTCAGACGACTTTACTTATCGAGGACAAAATGAAACATCTAGACGCTTAAATTTTCTATGTAAATAAAAGTGTTTATTTTTATGTAGATACCCTTAAGACAGACAAGCCTTATATCAATAACAAGTATTCAACAATTCACAAGCTAAAGTGTGTTGTTATTAATTTCACATACTAATGTTCATAGATGTACAACATATCAATTCAGAGAAATAATGAGAAATATAAACAAGAGTTAGATTTTTTAATCTCAAAATATTAGTCAATAAAGGAAGGGATGATGTTTGGAAGAGATTTGGATTTCATGCTATCTGATTTTGTTTTCAAATCGTGAATTGAAATTAAATTTTTATGTATGATAAAATTGAAAATTGAAATGGGAAATTTATCAAAGGGACAACAACCAATCCAAACAGCAGACTACAGCCAAATGCCATCAATGGGTTTTCAATGTAGCAAGAAACTTTCACACCTGGAACATACATTTATAGTTACTTGGAGATATATAAACCATTCGGTTGTTGCTGTTTTTTTAATTTTTTTTTACTAGATATTAAGGTCTTCTAAGATGGTTATAATTATTAATACTGACTATATGTTTAATAGAAAGACAAAACAGCAGAACATTCAAACATATACTAATCAAAATAAATTTTGTAAATTCAAAATGAGGAACTAGTTAACATGTTCAAAATCGTTTAATAGAAAAAAACATACTAAGCTCGTAAGAGAATCCAAAATTCAATAAACAAATAGTTGTAAAATTTAATGTGAAGCTTTTAATGGCTATAGCATAGCTTATATAGTTCTGTTTGTAGTGAAAATATTGTATTAAACACTAGTACTTAAATTACATACATTTTAATTTACAGCTGTCAGCCATATTCAAGAAAATGTCGTACAAGGTATGTATGTTCATATCAAACATGCTTAAAAATAATCCAGGAATAAACATTTATAACATGTTAAAACAAAAGTTAAAGCCAAATATTTGACTTAGAAAAAACTGGATATTATGTAAATATGTTGAAAGTTGAGTGTTAAGAATGACGCTATTATGATTAAAATAAAGATACTTTTCTTTGTATTTATACAACATTTGGTTTAGCAATCTTTCACTTACTCGGATATAATGTTAAAACGACACTACGAGTTAGTATAGATTGGTAATACTAAGCATTGATATCTGTTTTACTAAAATCACTCGATAGTGACGATTGATCGATTTATCTGTCACTATTCCTTATTCTTTAACTGCATGAAAATGTTCACCTTTTGAATCTGCAATTTCTTAATTTTGAAATATGTTACTGATTTTAAAACTGTAGAAGTCAGTCAAAATTTATAATCGAGTTTTAAAATAATCCAATATCAATGCAAGTCACAATTTGCATATAATTGTATCGTTGTGGCATTTATTAAAAAGGAACTGGTATTTTGGTCCAAAAATATTCATAAGGTTTTCAAAACTTGTGGCTCGCAAACTTTTACAAGAGTATAAGATGAGGAAATTCGTAAATATGTTTCGCCGTTTTTTTCTGGCAAAGTTTTGTAACGTTTTTGACAACTTATCCCTGTTTTCTCTCCCCTTATGGTGTATAGTACCTTCATGGTGATTTTTATTATAAAACAAAAATATTTTTGGAATGACCATTTACATCTAAGGATGAAGTTTTTGAAGCAGCACACAATAAATAATACAACACTGTTTCGACAGGTAAATTCATAACAATGAATAATCTATCTCCTTGCGTTTGAAATGATTAGGTTCGCCTCAACATACAATCCTTCTGTCGCTACGATAATTCATTAAGCGGCACTTTAAGAGCATTATAAGAAGTGATGAAATGAAGACACATTCAATTTTGATATTTCTTAAGGAGATTACTCGATGGTATTAAAAAGAGGAATTCTGGAGTATAAATATTCAATCAGCTAACAAGAAGTGTATTTGTCATGTATTGAGAGAGATAACAAAATAAAGAGAAAAAATAAACAACGATACATTAAGAAAGTGTCCCTTGGATTCACAATACGCTAGTATTTTGTTTCTGTTTTTTAAACATATTTGTACAAAAAGTAAATCAAATAAAAGTTGAAAATTTCAGTACAACACTAAATAGTTATGACCTTGGCGAAATGAAAAGATTTTATTAAGATTACTATTTCCGTTCATGTCATGTAAAGTGCGTTTAAAGTGACAGATACACTACTATCTAAATACTACATAATTACATGTAATTCAAACTTTTGTTGCTTCATATTTTTTAAAATGATTAAACTTCAACACTGCGATTATATCTGACAGTTAATACAATGAGGTGCAATAAGCTTTTGGAGGAATACACGATCATGCATTTGTCATATGAAGTTTTTTTTTCATATATTTTTGAAATTTTCATGTCGTTGAATAAAAATGTTTTTACTATGATGAGTATATACATATACATGTTAAATCAAATGTATAAAGTTGTACACATTCAAACAAACGACGCGTCATTAAGTCTGTAAAATTAAGATACTAATGGTAGTCCTTACTTTTAGGTGAAAATAAAGAAGATCAAATGTATTCATTCATTGTGTGTTAATTTGCGTTTTTTTTTTTATTGAGTTAAGCCTTCCAATTGATATTGTATAGTGTGTCTTTCTATGTTTTGATGTTTTACAGAAAAGGGAGAAGGTTTGATACCATTAAAACGTTTAATCCCACTGCAAATATTTCACCTGTCTTAAGTCAGGAATATGATGAACAGTAGTTGTCGTCTGTGTATGTGGTTCATACTCGTGTCTCGTTTTAATATAGATTAAACCGTTGGTTTTCCCGTTTATAAGTTGTAACTGTGATAGAGAGTTTTCTCATTGGCACTCATACCATATCGTCCTATATCTATTCAATATAACTAATTAACAGTCAACGACCTATAGTGTAACAACTCATGTTACTATACAGATACTTGAATTGTCTCATTTTATAAATATAGATGTAATGTTTAAGGTAAACTCTGATCACAATTTAATTCAAACAAATTGCGCTGAATTCAGTAACAATGACCGGTTGGCATCATTAAAAGCGATAGGGGGTCACTGGGTAGGGAGAAAATGGCATATATCATGATTTAATTTTTTTTCAATAGCAAATTAAGATTTCTCAAAAAAACATCTGCCATAATCTAAAAACATGCCCTTCTTTATTCGTACAGTTTTCGGATCTTTCAGTGTTTAAGGCAATAGATTATCTGTGCACAAAAAGTCTACATAATTATTGACTTTATACAGAAAATTTGCAATTTTAAACATTCAATGTTTTACAAATGATACATGGTACAAAGTAAAAAAATTGTGTACAACATTGAAGAAAACAAACCTCAAATTGCATAGTGATATCTTTTAAAAGTTCGTTGGAATACATTGGTATACATAGTATAGCAAACATCGAAATCTTCGCGAGTGTAATCACACACTAAAGATCAATTTTATTTACACAAAACAATGCAGATATTGGTGATATGTTTTTTCTTAACCCGATAATTTTATACAAGACAATTATAAAATTAATATATTTTTTTCTTTCTACAATGTCACGATTATTCTTAACACTTTGTATAGGAAAACCTCAGGTTAACATAAGCAAAACCTCATACATCACAGAATATGGATTTCCGGTATCACTGGAGTGCAGTATTATACCTGATCAAAATTTCCAAACTGTGCATGTATTTTGGACCAAATACCTAAGTGGAAGGATAGTAAAAGTGAATAAGCAGATATCAAATCCGTCATTAAATATAACGTTCCCTACGTTTCAAGATAGTGGTCAGTATGTCTGTTCTGCCAAGGATTATCAAACGACTGTACACAGTCAACCAATCAATCTTACGGTTATTGGTGGTAAGTATCATCATATTGTCAATGATATATCTAATAAGATATTGATAATTGTTGAATTTATCATTGGATCGAGATGGGACAGAACACCAATTTTAAACCTAGCTCAGCTTAAAAAAGAAACTAAAATAGTACGAGAATATGACAATGAAATAAACATGTTAAACGAATTAGAAATAATAACGAATTATCTATTAACTAACATGCATTGTTTACCTAAGTTGATTTTTTTCATAGATCATCTTTAAACGGCAAAATCAAAAAGGCAAAACTGGCTGAAGTCGATGGTGTATGGTTAAATTGTAACAATACTATCAAAGTACCTGCAATTCATTTAACTGAGCACTATAATGATTTAATAAATGTAACTGCATAAAATTAAAAAGACCATTGCTTGAGATTAAACATAATAATGTCTGTATTTGTTTATCCCTTGCGTCAATTTATATATGGACAATTCTCTTCGTGCATTTGTCATTGTAATAAAGAAAAATACACAAAAATACTGAACTTCAAGGGAAATTCGAAAAGGAAAGGCCCTAATCAAAATGCGAATTCAAAAGGTGAAACACATCAGACGAATGGATAATAACTGTCATATTTCTGACTTGATACAATAATCTCAAAAGAAATACCACACATGTGACTTACATGCACAACCTAGTATGCTGCTGAAACGAGCTTAAAATATCTACAATTATATTCTTATCAGGAATTGAATTAAACAATATCGACTTTTGGATAGATGACATGCACCTACGCTTTATGCACGCTTAAAGTCAGTGCTTGCAACAATTTTTTAAGGAGTCCATTAGAGGTCAGCTGATATACGTTTTGTGTACCTGTTCAAAACACATCACTGTCCAGTAATACTCTAAGTTTCCCGTATAACACCCCAGTTGACCTCTTATTGTAGAACCAAAATGTTGTATTAATTCTTAATGTGTTTTTGGTTTCAAGTTACATCATTCCAAAAGTAAGTATTACTTTAAAAATCACAAAATGACTTAATCCTTCTCGATCATAGAAATCATAAGGCATTTTCAGCTAAACACTTTTTAGCGTAGTTGTATCTTTGGAAACGTGCTTCAAATATGAACTGTTTTGTTTTAGTTTTACCGTATGAATATTTCTTATACATGTAAGATGAATTTATATATTTTTTAAAATTATAGCTAAATCTTCATATTTATGATATATTAAGTTTGTGTATGTTACAAACCTGTTATTGACAATATAAGTTAAGTCAATTCAATTTGAAGATTGACGAAAATACATTTATTGCTGCTAGTTGCATACTGAAAATAATATAGTCCTCCTTTTTACAGCTATAATTTACCAATTTCTCGGTTTTTTTTTTTTTTTTTTTTTTTTGTCTTGTTTGCGAAGAAACTTAAAAGGGTCATTGTTTCATGTTTGCGGAATAAAGCGATAACAGAAGTAAGCATTTGATCAAACACGTTGTTTTAAAGAAAAGTTAAGAGTCAATATCATGTTGATGATTGCCGAACTTTCAATGATATAGATGGACATTGATCATGAAAATTAAGCTTTTTTTAATGTTAATATCTGAAACATATACATTTTAATATGCCGCGGATGCTTTTTCTATTTAATATTGACAGATATTCCTAGCGTGATAGTTGTATCGAGGTTTTACAAAGTGCAAAACGGGCAAAATGTAACTCTCGGATGTAACATCACCGCAATTCCTAACCACACAAATGTTTACTGGCGGAAACAAACCAGTTTATTCATAACAAATATAACTTCATCTGATCAGCGAATAATTGGTATGACAAATGCAAAGCCCTCATTGACAATTTTGAGTACAAGAACAAATGATTCCGGGTTGTATACCTGTTATGCAGACAATCTAGTTGGATCTGGACATAGCATGTATACAAATCTGACAGTTTTTGGAAGTAAGTCATTTTCATTTAGACAAAGTACAACACATATGTACTCATTTTTATTTAAAAAAAAACATACACTCACTTCTAATTTTATACAAGTTATTTTTTCTCAAAGTATTATTCTTTAAGATGCACATATATGTGGTCACTGATGATAAAACTTTAAATTCGTTTTACATTTCATAAAGAAACAAAACAAGAGAAGTTAGAATGTAAAAGATGATTTAGTCAAACTAAATATGATTCATTTCTATGCAATTCGTATGTAACGACATATTTTATTGGACGTTGGAAAGTAATTTGAATGGTTAGATTCTACGTTCTACTATTATTCCGTAACTAAGAAAGCCACCATTTGCAATGCCGATATTTTTGGTGATGTATATTTTCAAATTTAAACAAGAAAGTCACATTTGACATGTTTTAGCTTCAAAATGTTCTTTTTGTTAATATTGAAACTAGTCAGAAGCGTGCGTATAATAAAGGCACATTGTTTTCCGCTGTGTAAATAAGAGTTTTATCTTCTGTCAGCATGGTATGGTCAATCCTGTTTAAACTTACTATAACAATGATACTTTACAATTTTCAATGATGCAGGTGTCCCTGTTGTAACGGTAAAAGATTTTATTATAACTGTCGAATATGGTCACAGTGTTACTTTAGATTGCAACGTTACATCTGATCCTCCGGATGTCACTGTCTATTGGCAAAAGGAACATAATGGACTGATAACAAATATGACATCCACAAAGCCGGCCATTGATGACATTGCCACTAAATGGCATTCCTTGACAATTGAAGAGACTAAACAATCAGATTCTGGAGTTTATATTTGCTATGCAGTAAACGCTGTAGGACTGTCTCACAGTAATGTAATTAACATGACTGTCGAAGGAGGTATGTTTCATGTGTTCGTCAATTTTAAAGTGGCTGTTTGCTATCAATTGTTCAGCAGTTCTGATAAATAACTTTCATAATGCAAGTCTTTCATTGCTGGTGATCTAATCATACCAAACAGAATTTCACTATGAACCATACGCAATTTGAAATAACACTATATTACATTACACAACACACCAGTACACCATATGGAGTTCAGCATATTCACTATTTCCTGTTTCAACAATTTAATTAAAATCATACATTATTCTCAAAAAAAGATAAACATGTTTAAATTAATACAAATATTTCATTCGGTTTTGTTTTTAGCAGTTATAAAAATGATAAGTTAAAAAATTCAAAATTAATTTTAACTAAAATTATGTCACTTAAACAGTGAATTGGAAAAAAAGAAAATCCGCCTTATTTATGCGTAGAGTGCTGTAGCCTTTATAATGTTTAGCGCTTAAAACTTGAGGTATGTACATTTAACTGATCATACACAGTAATTGAAATCATAATTAGTGTGACTACGTTTTGTACTATAATGATATTTGTTTGCAGACATGAATTATCCGTTTGTCCAAATAAATTCAGAAAGTAGCATGCAAGTCGAATATGGAGGTTCGCTCACACTTGTTTCTTACATCCGATCCAAACAGGAATATCCTATTCTGAAAATATATTGGCAATATATAAATAATGGAATTCTAACAAGAATTGACTCTAAGACTAACGGAAGAAACGTTGATAACTCATCTCTATCTATCATGTACATAACTACATCTGAATCAGGAATGTATACCTGTGTTGCTACAAATGTTATGGGAACATCAAAAAGTAACTCAATAGACGTTAATGTGAATGGAGGTTAGTTTTTGTTTGTTTGTTATTTTAAGATATTAGTATTAATGCAGGTCAAATGTATTACTTATAATAAAAAAAAAATAACGATGAATACATATATTCTAATTTATCTACGATTTATTGATATCGGTACCGATTAAAATGTTTATTCTTCTCAATTAATTGATGCCATAATGTGTGCAACTATAAGGGTGCCAGACGAATATTATATTCTACAAGGCGATGACAAAAGAAAGTAGAATAACAATATAAAAAACGAACCATAGAAATTAAAAACAGAGCAACATCATTTTTATTATATGTTTGATATTTTAATGAAAACGGGTACTTTACTTTTACTTTTGATTTCTGAAATAAATCTTGTTGTTTTGTAGCTCTTCCAATAGTTCAGGTCGGAAATAGAGCATATGAGTCAGTTTATGGCGAAGATGTTACACTGGTTTGTCGCATTAGTTCGGAACCCTTTATCAACAATGTTTATTGGACAAAAGACGCAAATGGCACTCAAACAATAATAAATCAACGATCTGTTGGTTTCCAGGGTATAACTCCCCAAAATCCTTCACTTATTATTACTTTTTCTACCATATATGACAGTGGAGAATATACCTGTTTTGGAACAAATGCAGTTGGCACTAGTCGCAGTGAACCAACATCCTTACTAGTAACAGGCGGTAGGTTCAACTTTGTTATTGTTTCTAACCATGTGAATCATTTGCACACAATTTCCTCTAAAATGTTGTTTGAAACAATATTATCGGCACTAGATCTATTTCTTTATTAAAAGTTAACCTGGACAGAAAAAATACTAATTTTACTAGATTTACTAGTATAAAGTTGAAATTTAAACATTATTAAAAACAATGATATTATATATGTGGGACTCTAAAGTGCGATGGTCTACGCTAAAGTACGATGGTGGATCACGCTAAAGTGCGACGGCTATTTGGTCGCTAAAGTACGATGGTTTATCAGGCTAAAGTGCGATGTACCAAAAGGGTAATGTTAAAGGGATAAAAACTTTAAAGAACACGGATGTAATAAATAGTCTCTTTGCAAAAGCTAGTATGATAAGGTTTTATAACATATGTGATAGGCTTTATAATTACCGGTAAGCTTAAGTGCTTGTTTTTAAATTAGGAAGAACGACCATGTAATAATTGCTAAAATGGTAGTTTAGATGTGACAAAAATCTATATATCCTGTATATAATGATTACATTTAAATTCGGGCGTATCCAATATTTGGATAATTGATGTAGCTTGCCGTTCACACAATCTATCACTAATGTGCCTGAAAGTCGTCAATGTAAATTACAAATACAAATCCTTCATTGTAAAACATTTATTTGTTTAAAACATTCTTAATTTAAATGAGAGAGAAATGCAATGTTCTCCGAGCTTTCTTATTTTTCGTTGTTTTTTTTTTTTTGCAATGTACAAACAATTTTTTCAGCAGACAGTTTATGATTTACGCATAAAACAAGTATCTTTATTTTACCGACTTTAATTTTCAAGAAAAATCGACAATACTTTAACAGGGACCGCAAGTAAACAGCAACATACAGAATTATTTCAATGTATTCGTTAGCTTCTAATAGAAACAGGATAATGTGTATACTTTAGTATCAGTAAAGTAAGATTGTCGACTACAGAACACAAGTCCTTGTTCCAGCACCCGAAAAAAAACCTTTACCTCAGCCGACAAAGCACGGTTATGTTTATATTGAGTAAGTCATGGACATTTGGTTTAAAGTTGTTAATGAAATATTCTACATTTATCTTTCGGCATGTTCATGTTTTTGAGTATATATATAAAAGACTGTTCACGTCACAATCCATAGTACGTTTATAACGTCTATAATTTTGCGGACCATCGCACTTTAGCGTGTGTAGGCATCGCACGTTAGCGTAGACCATCGCACTTTAGCTCCCCCATCGTACTTAAGCGTCCCCATCGTACTTTAGAGTCCTACATATACTAAGATAAGCACTCATATGTTTCTCAATTTGTTTGCTGGCTAAAAGACATCACTTCAGACTGTGTTTCTGTCAATGAGAAAATAAAATAATTCAAAAAAGGAAAATGTTAAACGATTGTCTGCCAATGTTTTAATTTAATTGTAGATTTACCGGATGTTAAAGCACCTATTCCCACTATCGAAATAAGTTTTGGCGATAGTGTTGATTTAATTTGTAACGTCAAAGCCAATCCGTTGCATGATCTAGTATACTGGGAACATAATGTAACCGGTGTCATTAGACGAATATTTAAGGAAACAGACGGGGCAAACGGCTGCACTGTTGAAAATCCGTCACTCTCCATTGATTATGTTACAAACACAGTATCGGGACTTTATACTTGCTTTGCCAAGAATGTAGTAGGAGTTAGTCATAGTTCAGCAATAAATGTTACAGTAAAAGGAGGTAAAATAAAAAAGCAATAAAACTGTAAGATATTAAAATATACATTGTAAACATCAAACCAGTACTTTACAAAAAATCATCAATAACGCTCGAGTCGATAAAAAAAACAAAGTAAAGAAAGTGAAGAGCACTATTTTCCCATGAAGAGATTTATGTGAAAGTTATTCCGAGCCAAAAGTTTTCAACAAAATTAATTGGAATCATAGTCTTTTCATGTATATTTCTTTAAATTTTTATGGCAATATCAGTAATTTTAAAACATTAAATTGGTAAATTTGTATTTGAGAAAGTAAGGACAAAAAGAAACAAAATTACTTTTAATTGTAACTTTCGTCACATAACAGGTTTTTTCTTAGAAGTATCCATGCACTTTCGTTATTTGATTAACTGTTTGCAATTTAGATGCATGTGTTTGTTATTCCAGTTTAAACAACATAGATAGGCATTATGGGTTTCAAATTATAATGAGAAATACTTTAAATACAGAACAAGAATAACATAATAATGATTTTTTTTTAAGGAGTCAATGGTCAACGTTTCGTCCTTGTGTATCATCTACACTATGTATCATTTTCCCTTTGAATCGAAATTATGGACATCAATAACAGATTTGAATTCGGAATGTGGCCTTTAACGCACGAAATACATAAAACGAGGTTTAATTAAATTTGAAATGACAAAAAAAATCACAAAAAATTCCAAACTCGACGAAATATTCAAAACGGCATGTCCGTCATCAAATGGCAAAACCAAAAGCGTCAGCACATCAAACGAATTTATAACAACTGTCATATTCCTGACTTGGTACAGGCATTTTTTATGCAGAAAGAAGTGGATTCGACCTGGTTTGATAGCTAGCTAAATCTCTTACTTGTGTGAGAGTCGCATAAACATTCATTATAATATTACCAACGATTTGTGAACAAAACACACGGACATTATAATATATATTATGTACAAATGTCAAAAGTAAGGTTATAGCAGTCAATACAGTGTTATAATCTTCATCGCTATAAAAGCAAAGAAATATGTAGCAAAGAAACATAAAAAGATATATAGACATTCACATTAGAAAAAATGATTGACAGAAATACAAAAACTTATAGCACAATAACACAATGACGGGACCTATAGAAATATATCACATGTAACAATAAAACACATATAAAAAATATTTTACAGTGGAAAAATGATAAAAGTTATTAATCATTTTTTAAGGTTTGCCTGAAGTTGTCATTGATGTCCGAAATTACAAAACCATATATGGAAACGAGATCGTACTAGATTGCAAAGTTACAGCATACCCTAAGGTTTCATTAGTTTACTGGCAAAAACAAAGCAATAACGTTATAACAACACTATACAATGGATCTGTAGGAACAGAGGGAATAACAATTGACTTTCCGTCACTGGTCTTAACAAGACCTGTGAATGCGGATTCTGGAATATATACTTGTTTTGCGTCAAACATAGCAGGAACTCAAAAAAGCTTATCAACTAAACTGACTGTAGAAGGAGGTTTGTTAAAATTTGAAATGCACCCTAAAAAGATGTTTTATTAATTCAAAATTTTGATACTGCTTGTTATTTTTATGATTTGACCTTAATTGAAACACAGAAATATGTCGTGCATAAAAATACAGAAATAAGATATTGTTATTGTTAAAGCAAATGCCATTATTCCAACTTTATGTCTTTTAACTATTTTTATTAACCAACTTACTACAATATGCATAGAAATGCCCATGCTTTATAAAAGGCAAATTTCGACAACTGGTCATTATGAACGGAGAAATTGCTACAGCCAGTCATTACGAAATCATACCCGTGCATTACGAACTCACAGCCATGCATTATGAACAGATGAAACGGGATATCGATTAAATGTTGTTTATTTCTTTAAATAAGTGACAACTTTTTCTAATGATTTATTTTAACTTAATATAAAAAAAAAAGTTTAATTTAGTAACGGCTCGAAACGGAATTATATCACAGCCTTTTCGAGTACGACTTTCGATTATTATCACTGTTTCATTTCCGTTGATCAATTAAACTGGACCCCTGCTGTTGTTTCAATCTTATTTACACAAAGTGTCTAGGCATCAATCAGCGGGTGGCTAGTTAATTGATCAATCTAACGCAGACTAGGTCGCAGAAACAGTAAGAATAGTTAAACTGTCTGATTTATTCTTCCCTGCTACTTAATATTTGCTAGATGATATGAATTGTAATAGCATAGAATTGAGTACTTGGATGAGAAATCAGAAATTACTTCTGACAATGTTGACCATGAATTCATCGTGAATGCGAAAAGTTCAGCTATGAATTCCTGTATGATGTATCTTTTTTACGGTAAGATTCTTACTCTTTGTTGAATCGAAGAATTAAAACCTTTTACTAAAAGTGTTATGAAGTGGCATTTTCTGTATTGGTCCTGTTATAAATTCATGGTTTAATAGCTGTATTTGGATCAAGACTCGAAGACTGTTCTTGAATGGACTTGATTGAAGTTGCCTTATAATTGGTTAATAAAAGTATCAATATATGGGCTTTTTCATATTGGCCCTGTAAAATGACTTGGTATTAATAATACAGTTGTAATGGTCCTTGGCGTTGCCTCAGGGCCATTACAACCATCCTTGGCCATTATTAATACCGCGGGCATGTTACAGGGCCAATATGAAAAAATCCATACATTAATACTATAGTATTGTATTTGCATGGTTTAAATCGATATGCATATATCTTTAAAAAAAATGGAATTTGGAGATTAAAGTAAATATAACAATTTCTCTATCCTATTCAAATTAAAATCATTGCTATTCAGAAGATAACATTTAAACAAACTCTGACAGCAGCTAGCACTCACTAATTGAGAAATTATTCCAGCTTTTATCTTTATTATTAAAATGGAATAACTTATCATACATTATCTACTGGATAATAGAATAGCACTCGGAACATATGTGGCTCAAGCTAGAACAACAAATTCTGAATTCGTTTTTACCAACCCAACTCTCGATGTCGATTGATCGCGTCTTCCGTCAATAATTTTCTTTTGCATTTACCAGTTTTGGATACGAAAATTTTAACTATTTATAATGAAAGACAATTCATTTTCAGTTTATTATTTTCTAGGAATACCAATAATAAGCATACCATCAACTAGTTATACAGCTTATTACGGCAAACCAATTACGATGAAGTGCATTGTAGTTTCCAATCCGTTACCTTCAGGGATTTTTTGGCACAAAATCAATGGTCAAGGACAGGTTAAACGTATAAATAACGTAACGCTTGGGATTTCTGGAAGTTCTGTCGAAAATCCTTCATTAACAATTAAATTTGCTACCCCAGTAGATGAAGGAATTTTTTTTTTGTTCAGCTGAAAACTTCGCCGGCCTAACTCAAAGCCACCGAATTAAACTGACTGTGCATGCAGGTAATAGGTTATATTTTTGTTTTTATTTTTCTCAACAAGAAAACTGAATCTATATGAAAAAAAAACAGATACTTATTGTTACAACTGTCCTTTAAAAGAGAAAGTCAACTTTATACATGTTCTGAAATCACGAGCTATTTCGAATCAAGAAATTCATTACATTGACGCTTTTAAAACATGATTAAGAATGTATTCAGATGACGTTTAGGAATTTTTTGTCAGATGACACCTTTATTTTCCCTACGATGCGGGATTAGGATAGTTTACCCCATAACACCATTTTTTTCTTTTCATATAAGACTTGATTATCTCATAAAAGATAATTTACAAAAAGTTGAGCAGATTGTAGATTTATTGTCTGTTTCGATCTGATATCAATATGACACCAATGCAAATAAAAGGTAAAAATAAGAGTCGACTTTTTTGGCGCGATTTAAAAAAAAAATATTATCTCATTTCAGCTTATTTTTTTCCTTTACTAATGTTCTTCTGACAAATGATATCAATTTCAAATTACATTTCACCTAAGCCACATCCTTATGTCCAGTTGATATGTAAGCATCCGTATTCTATTTTTTTTTACGTAAAACATGTAGTTTAATCCAGCAGCATATGCCAGTGATTGTGTAAGTCAAACACATATTGAATGAGTGTTTTGTCTGTCGCTGGTCATCATTATTGGTTTGTCACTTACAATGAAAATCGAATGGAAATTGGTTTCAAGGAACGAACAAATGTATAAGTTTCCTCAGTGTTATGAATTCATTCGGCAAAGACATTTGTTGTTGCGCCAAACAATAAGTGTTGTCCTCAATATAGACACATAACATGCTTTAGATAAATGTGTAATGTTGACGATTTAGAGTAGAAAAGTGAGTGTTGATACCTTTAAAAATGTTAACATCTCAAAGTATAAATTCTTCATTTTGATACAGCTTGTCACTATCAAAACTTTACCTATATTTCAGTCCACTCATACACTAATGAATTCATTGATTGAATAAACGTATGCAAATCGTTAAAAAAATACCTTTTCATGTATTAATCAATTGATTGATTGATTGTTTGTTCGAAATTCAACATATCCAGTGACAAATATATGGCGCTCTTTTTTTACTTCGTTAATGTTAATGTTATAAGTACATACTATTTTTTCTCATCATGTCAGGGGTCAAATAATGGCCCTTTTCAAAACTGATTCTTTTAAGGACTAAACCCTCCAATAAAAAATCCTTTTCTTCGTTTTTTTGTACGGATCATTGATTAGTACTTGTTAATTTTTCATTTCTGAATTTTGATTAAATTTTAGTTGAATTGCCTTTAATTTTAAAATTGTATAATTATTTTTTTTTCTCACTTTCTTATCATGTTCGAATCAGAAGCTTACCTTGTGCACTTGTTCTTTGCGACCACCTCCCGTATATTCTATCGGGAACTGGTCTCAGTTTTTGATAAAAGGATAGTCTGTTTATCTGAGTAAATAATATTTGTCAATTATTTAACACTGGCTGTCACAAAACGATCAAAAAAGTAATTAAACAATATTAAGTACACGTAACGTTTCGTAAAGGAAACTTTTAACCTATCCTTTACAACGATTCAATCAAAATAACAATCATCTTAATGTCTCAACTCGTATATATCAGTTATAAAAGGTTAAACTTTTATCTTATATGTCTTATTTGAAACCTAACATTGAGAATTATCGTCTACGTTTTGGACATGGATCTCATCAAGCATTAAAGACATCCATGATTTTGGAGTTCTGACAATATTTAGTGCATAAAGTGTTTTTGAATGCACATAATGTATCAAGTATATTATTGGTGGTACAATTTCATTATTCAAATACGGAAATTAAATTTCATCTCTTATTATCTACCTTAACTTCATTGATAATAATAGGCGAGTGACCTTTTCAGAAAAGACGCTTAGTTAGTGACTTTAATGCACCCACCTAACACACAGCTGAATTTTTTATATGTTATAGTATAGTATTTGAACTTCCTTTTTTGGTCGGTCGTAAAAAAATCGTACGGTGCAATTTTTGTAAAAATTGAATTAAATTGGAGAAATAATTCCAAATTGAAAAATGACCAACAGTGTTGAAGCGTGAAAAATTAACATGTAGCTTTATTTTCTGTTGTCACAATGCAAAGGTTATGTACGTTTAACATGTCAATGTATAAAAAAAATACTTTTAAAAAATAAAAGAATTAATTTTTGCGAAAAAAAAGATTTTTGTAAGATTTTTGGAATTTTTTTTATAAAAATGGTGCCAATTTTCATATTTGTTTTTATTTCTTAGATATTTTCGGCTAGAAACACAAATTAATGATGTTCGTATTATTCAAAATTTCATTACTTGCTTAATATATATCGTTATCACTGTTTTATTCTGGATTTTATACACTTTTACACACTCCCCCTTTTCAATCAAATTTCAAAAATCGCGTTCTCTGTTAATTTCCCTCAAGTTAACGGACCTAAACGCTTCGAAAAAATGTATGAACAACCATAAAGGCATTTTTTTGGTACAAATATTACGCAAAGTATAAAAAATAAATTAAAAAGACCATAGAACATGTAGAAGCTGAGATGTCAACGTTTTTTCTAGAAAACCAATATCTTATTATTCATAGTCAATTTGCACTTACAAAAGGCAGATCTAGAGATGATGAATAACTATTAAAAAATACTTCTTTATCAATTGGAGCAATGCACATTTTAGTTTTACAACTAAAAGTACGCAAAAATGTGTCAAATCTGATAGTTTCCCAATGAACTTGAACGTGAGATATGTCCACCTTTTAAAGGAGTAGGTCCGATAAGGATCGATTTTGGCCTCAAATTTCAGGTTCATCAGACGAAAGATTTTGACCACTTTTTAAACACTTAAGTGTCTATTTCATTTGAATCAATTAGTTTATGTGACAATTTTTTACTTATTTAGTCATAAAAAACGATCCGATTCAAGCTCAAATATGAAAAATCTACCAAATATGCCAAAAAATGTCAATTTTCAGATGGTTTTTGTCAAAAATGAAAGTGGCCGCATCCGTGTTCATCCTCAACCTTTATATATGTTATGTATTATCATAAAATACAACTTACATTTCAATATTAAGGATGAACACGAATGCAGCCACTTTCGTTTTACACGAAAACCGTCTAAAATTTAACTAAAATGCTAGAATTGTGAAGATTTCAGTATTTTAGCATGACTTAATGGTGCTAGTACCCGATATATGTGCATTGTATTGTCAAAATCAGCCCATATTTGTATAGCAGAAGCATTCTACTGTCCAATAAATAACTAAACAGTTACATTTTTACAATTTTGTAAAACTGCTATATTTTGGGGCCAAAAAGGGGTCTTACTGAACCTACTCCTTTCCTACCGTTTTAACCATCGCATACGGTAGACGTATTGATGGTGCAAATTTGGTCAGTATTTTTTAGGAAGCATAGTGTATGTGCTAGGGCCACGTCAAGAGCCTGTATGTTGACATGCTATAAATGTATGGGGATATCTATTCATTCAGTTGACAAATTTTGCATTCTTCGTAGATATTTGAAATGCAATAAATGTTCTACCTCAGGCGTATATATTACCTAACCCGTATTTTTAATAGGACTACTTGTTTTTAAATATTCTTCGAAGTTTTACTTTGTTCGAGCGTCATCGATGAGTCTTATGTTGATGAAACGCGAGTCTAACGTAAACAATCGATCATATGCCTGATATCTTTCAAATTGATTTGTTATTCATTATGGTTGTCGTTAGTTGCTTTTGATGATTTTTGCTTTTGTTTGTAGTTTTGAGCATGAATCAAGCTTTTGAGTATCTAATTGAAATTGTTTTAGAACCTTTATAGCTTATTATACAGTGTTGGCTATTGCTTCTTGTTTTATGCCATATGATAAGCTATAGTTGTTTACCTCAAAGCAATTAGTTTCTGGTATACAGAGATCATAGTGTCCTTTTAAGCATACTTATCAAAGATACCGGGCTTATAATATGATATCATCAGGCTTCTTATTCTAAATACGGATAAACAATTTAAGAGGAGTAATAGTTATCAAAGGTACCAGGATAATAATTTAGTACGCCAGACGGGCGTTTCGTCTACATAAGACTCATCAATGACGCTCATATCAAAATATTTATAAAGCCAAACAAATAAAAAGTTGAAAAGCATTTAGGATCCAAAATTCCTAAAGTTTTGCCAAATACGGCTAAGGTAATGGCAAAGTCATGTCAGAGGGTCAATGATGACCTGACACTTCGTGGTATTCTAGACATGGAACAACTGTGTGCTCCTTACGAGTTATATAACCAGTGGGAATTATGGTTGGCGATGCAACATGTTTATTGTGCATGTATAGTTTCTTTTATTAAATATATGTACCTTTACCAGCAGGTCATGCTCTTACAGGTTTTAACAGCTCATCAACTATCTTTGTACCTATGAAAACTCTCTTTTAACGCTTTCGTTATCATCAATGGATGGCGGATCTATCACAAATTAACGAAATTCATATTGACACGAAGATCTGTGCTGAAAGAAAACTCTAAAGTGTCCGAAACCAAAAATAAGCATGTATAAGTCTAATTAAGACGATTTGAGCAAGCTACATAATATCAGACTTCCAATCAAATAGATTGCCATCGTGTCACGCCTACCACCAAGTGCATCATCATTCAAACTACATGTTCTGAAAGCTGGCAAACAAAGACATGGCATCATAACAAACAAATACGGCAGTAGGTTTACCCAAGTATGAGTACGGATGACAAAAGTGGTCTTAAAGCGTCATACTTTCTTCAGGATTTGATAAATTTGTTCTTGTGAAGGGAAACTATATGCATTATGGACATTGTGCATGTACTGAAATCATTGTAAGCATCTGTTACACAGAATTATGTCAGATACAGCGAAGTATCTGGAATTGTTCCAGTAGAGCAAAAGCCTCACAGGCTCAGTTTAAAATATGAATTTCGACTGTCTTATATTGTTAAAAATCACAAAATAGAAAATTGCATTATTTGTAATAAATTAGATTTATGTCGTTTCTTTTATAAAGAAATAGACTATTCAAAGAAACTCCTCCAGAATGACAAAAATCTATATATAGGTTTAACCGAACTATATTCCGCAAATTCATATTAGTTGATAAATATCTATATATATCTCAGTTTTGAATACTGGTAAAACATCAATGCTTGCATTTTTAACTGCAAACCTTTTGACTGCACAAATGTGAGTGAAAATAAATGCAGTCGTAATAAAAAATTAATCTTGTCTAAAGTTTTTTTTGTGAAACCGACTTCTGTATCTGAAGTTTTGTAAACCTTAGTTTTGTAGCTATATATGTCGCGGGCAGGATTACATTATGATTGGATCCATATCATAATGACCTAATTTTAGTTTATAACCATCCCCTATTATATGATGTATATGCATACTTAGTTTGGAAAACCCAGGTTTAACGGTTCAAAAGATATGGACCGGACACAAACCAAACAAGCACGAATCAAGCAATGTTTAAAAACTTGACGGCTCAAATGTCAATGCCAAAATGAACTGATTTAATTTATGAAGAACTACGTGCTATCCCATAATACATCTCTGAACTAAGTGTGTTTAACATCAGTTCTATAGTTCAAAGCAATGCATTTTATATTTGAAATCATTGGTTTTTGGATGAACTGTATATCTGTATACATGTATAAGTTACCTGATCTAATTCGACACGGGCCGCAAACAAGTGGGGACTGACGGACGGACAGACTTAAAATGTGATTCATATATCCTCTTTAACTTTGCTTGTGGTTGTATTAAACATGTAAGATAGTGATTTCCGATCTTGACACGGTTTGTAGGCAATTATCAAACGAGAGACTATTGTCACTGTAAATGTGACAAAGACGTCTACTTTTTACTCTCTTTATTGCGTTGTTTTCTCTCCCTTTAATTCGTACAACTTACAAATATTTCATCATATTTTTTTATTTTGCATGGCACATCATCAATTATAGGAAATATTAACACATTTAAGGTCAAATACTTGTTATTATACGTCGTTTTTGTAAAAATTACCGTTTTACCTATAGCAGAGTGAAAACGTCAATATGACGTCAATTATCGCCAAACCATGAACGATATGCAACTAAGAATCAAAGAGACGTCATCATAGTATCGTGTAAAGTAAAATTTGAATTAATGTATAACCAGCTGCTTCAAATAAGACAATAATGCTACAAAAGTGTTATTCTTTCAATTTTTTATGAATAACCTTTGACCCCAATTTAAAAAAAATTGCACCATATTTCACTTTTACGACCGGTAAAAATGGAATCTACACATGTTTTCCTTTCGAATGATATATAATATAGCTGTGTGTTAGATAGGTGCATTAAAAATATTTTTAGGTCTGAATCTCACTCGCCTATAAAACATGAATCCCTGTTGCATATATTTCGACCATACTATATTTTATATTTATTTTAGGGCTACCGATAGTAAGTGTTCCTCTTGAACCATTCGTAACTGGGATTGGTTTCAATGTTGTTCTCCAGTGCAGTGTGATTTCAATCCCTCCTGTAAATAAGGTTTATTGGCAAGTAGAAATAAATAATTCAACTACTATCATCAACGACAAATCATCATTCATGGATATAAAAGGATCAACAGTTGATAATCCTTCATTAACGATTCAGAGTGCTTCATTGTCAATGTCTGGATAATACACGTGCTTCGCTAGCAATGATATTGGAACGGCAAGAAGCATGTCACGAATGTTAAAGGGTAAGACAAATTGTGTTTTGAGAATTATTTATAATGATTTCGTGCTTTAGTTAGTGCTCTGCCTCATATCTTGACTTTCATCAGGAAATTTACAACGAGGGAAGGATGAAAGCAAAACTTTAAGACAAAAAGGATTATTTTCCTAATTGAGAACTTTCTGTTTAAATGTAGCAACATTCTGACAACACCTGCATACGGAGTACCGGTTTTTGGTGGAGTTCGTATTGCCTAGTCTTTAGTTTTCTATATTTAGTCTTGTGTACTATAATTTGTCTGTTTGTCTTTACCTATTTTAGCCTTGCGTTGTCAGTTGATTTTCGATTTATGCACACACACAAAATTATTACTAAGTAATTACATTTTACTTAAATCAAGTATTTTTTTCTATCACTCACTAGGAATTACTTACCAATTACTCTCTATTACTATCAATTACTTATATTTAACTAGATAAGTAAAAGTTATTTGAAACAAGTAATTGTTTACTGAAAATTTGTGTCTATCAAAAAAAAAAAAATACTTAAATCAAAACAAATACTTATAATAATTTTACTCACTTGAGTAAATAAAATACTTGGACCTTATTTAAGTTATAACTTTTTAGTAGAAAGACATTACTTAGAGTAAGTTATATATTTAAGAACTGCACATTTATATTTTGATTTATTCTGAAATGCAGTATGAAAGTTACTGGAATTACTTCTGGTAACATGGATATAAAACTTGTCATAACTATATATAAGTAGGTTCAGGCACTACATAGTGTTGTGTGCTTTCATAAGGCTTATTATATATAATAATGAATGCTTCCTATGAAATTTGAGTCTATGATTTATCAATTTCAACATAAAGAGGGAAAAACAAATAAATATTAGACGAGTTGTATATACATAATGTTCACAGGCATGTATCACCAGCATTGCTGGTGTTCCGATGGATAAATCTGTGTAGAGTTGTCACTGACTTCAGACATACTTACACTAGTAGCACGATTTCAGTCTGAAACGGTCATTTTGGTCTGATCACATCTTGATTGACTGGATTTACCGCTAGAAAAAATCGTCAAGATATTTCAGATAGTTAAGTCGCCGTTCAGATCGATAGCCTCATCAGGTAAATCAGTTCGTTAAGGCGTGTCAAGACGGAAAAGACTGAATCGTCTAGCGGGTTGTTTAGACCCGTTAAGACCGTGTCAGACCAAAACAGACCATGGATACAAAAGAACGTTCAAAATTTTCAGACCCTGTTTTGATCCGTTCAGTATACCGGTTTGATACCACGAGTTGCGCCCCTTCTACTCGATAATGCATTTTAGATTAATACATGTATATATGTATTTTATTATTAGAATTTGAAGTATATTTTGATTAATTAAAAAAAAAAGATTAAATCTTGTGTTAATTCTTTATTTCTTTTCTTGTTTTGTTAAAAACTAATAAATTATTCTTCTATATATATATATATGTTGTTTATTTTTTAATAAATGTTAGTTTATATAAATATATATTGATAGTTAAATGCAAGGACGTACGTTAATTGTATACACACCAGAATGTATGCCATAAATTTAACCTTGAAATGTTGTGAACACCGGTAAAAATGTTTTTTTGTATTTGAAGATTAGTAACGGAAAATCCTAAACGTAACCTAAAAAAGTTAAGGAGATGTGGTATGATTGCCAATGAGACAATCCACAGAAATGCAGCGGAGGCCAATTAACACAGTCATGCATATTTTTGTTTTATGCATGACAGTTTCTTTAATTCGTTTTCAGTTGATATATGTCCTAGTTTACCGTTGAAGCTGTTGCTTTTTTGGTATGTTTATTTTTTTTTCTTGCGAGTTACTCTATTAAAGTTGGAAAAAAATATTCCCGACATTCGGAAATTGGAAAAAAGACTTCCCGGATCCCGAAACCTGATCATATACTGCATTCAGTCTCTGTCGGGACGGTGTTAAAATATCACCGTATAAAAATTTTCATTCAAACAATATATCCTTATAATATTTATTTTCTTATCCATATAATATGTATATAGTACTTTGTATATGGCGTTGATTTGAAATAAAATCTGTTTTAGTTAAAACGGTCGAGTTCAATGGCACGTGCTAGTAATCAACCGGGTCAACAGGTAACAAAATCAATGATCCATAACGTAAGAAAGTACATGCCTATTATATTTTACAATTACTCTCATCATCATTCTTGATAAAAAGGTCTAAACTTTAATAAAGAATGAATGAACACGTATTAGTGATGTCTGACCTTCAGTTTTTAATATAAATTAATGCTTATGTTTTTTTTTATATTGAGCAAAGTAACGAATGTGAATCTATTAAACGTTAAAGGTTCTTACAATATCATATACCAAAAGACCATGCAAAATATTTGAGCGACGCATGTAAAACCATTAAAAAAACATGTACTGTTAGGAAGTTTGTTTAGTATTCAAAAGAAACGTTTCGCTTCTCTATATAGTTTAGAGAGTATTCCTTTAAATTGTGTCAGTTATATAAAGTAGTGTGTATTTGTATTCTATTTATTCATCTAAATGTATCATTATAATATACATTTTGTATTTCACAACTATATATACTATAAGTTGTAGTGTGATTGATTGTTGTTTAAAGTCCAGTGGCAAATACTTCATGCATGTTCAGGACCAGCTGTAAGTTTATGACATGTATGGAACTCACCGGTGTAGTTTTCACGTGTTATAATAGATAAAAGAATAATTAATTTTTAAGATATCGAAACATGAAGGAGGCAAGGCGCATGGATTACCCGCACTTATCAGTTCTTTTCTCTTTTTTGTCTTAAAAAAAAAAAAAAAAACGATTTTTTGTTATATGTTTATATAATTTACGATAACTGTGGTGTATACGTGCTGTCAGACGAAAGATACATATGTGCCCTCTAAATACCTTTTTTTACTATGGATTGTTTGCTTTCGTATTGACGTTTAACACACAACTTTAATTACTGACTGGATGTATGTAGAAATTCAAACGTACTGGAGAATGAAGGATGCAAATCCAAGCTTTGAATTAAAATGGTCATTAAATTTGCCACACAAATAAAAGAACAAGTGTAAGTGTTGGAATGACATATACAATATATCAACATGTGCATTGTCGGAGAATTTAATTTTGATTTTACTTTGGTAACTGGACAAAATTGAAGAGAGGCAGCCCAATCTTTTCTCCTTCTTGTTACGAGTACAAATAGATTTTATTTGCTTTATAGACAGCGAATAGAATTCAGGGCATAACATTACGGAATATGATCTTCAAAATATACAATTTAATACCAATAACATGTAACAAATACATTGTTTTTATATATATATATATATATAAAAGTAATTTTTGATCATCAGTGCAAGCAGTAGCGTTTGTTTGATTTTAAAACACGAATCGATCTATACTATTTAAAATTACAATACGCAAGCTGAAACCGTACCAAGTGATTATTATTTTTGCACACGACATCTAGGCTGTCGTCCCACCTCTAACCGTAAACTTGGTGGGGATATTGTGCATTCAACCGTGGATATGATAAAATATATTTGTAATAAACAAAATTGTAATGTTTTGATTGTGTAATGTCTTAATTTTTAAGGTTACGCGGGTTCGGTATTAAGCGGGACAATTGGTATGAACACATTTCGATATACGTGTAAATTATATTAAAAGAAGCTTTCAAACGCAGTTATTTTCGAGGATATTTAAAGATACAAATAAAAAAATCCTTTTTATGTTTTTGAATTAGGCTTTTAATTTCCATTCCTAATTATATATCATTGTAGAAAAAATTTATTTTATACATTTCAAGTACATGTAATTCTTTATGCTAGCTAGTCCATGAATAAAATTGCATAAATCACAAAAACACATTCGGGAATAGCAAGAAAGTTTACCAAAAAAGAAGTGGGAACTTTACTGTTTTTTTTATCATATATATTTCTGATAGTTTTCCCGACCTATTCACCTATTTTCAAACTTGAAAAGGGACCTCTTTCAGCGGCACGAGCCTGGAACATGTACACATGCCAGTTGTAAGTAACAGCTATATAAATATACAAGAGAAGATGTGGTATGATTGCGAATGAGACAACTGTCCACAAGAGACCAAAATTACACAGACATTAACAACTATATGTCACCGTACGTCCGTCAACAATGAGCAAAGCACATACCGCATAGTCAGCTATAAAATGCATTTCAAAGATACTATAATTAGAATAAAAGGTTAACGTACTTACAAAATATGTCATCTTAACACATTTTTAATGTTATAAATCCATTCCAACAATATCATTTTAAGGTTCATCATAACCTTTTGGCTAAAATGGCCGTATTTACACCCCAAATTTTACTCTGAGTACAGCCTAACCTATACACCTGCAACAGTTTTAAGGGATGGCAGGAACTAGATATATAAATTTTAAATGCATTTTATGTTTCAGAAAATTATAAACTTTTCTAGATTTTGCTATCCATTTTTTTTCGTTCCTGCAGAAGGTGCAAAAATTAACTAAGTAGTGAAAATGATTGAGAAGCTCCCCTCATATAATCAATGTTGTGAGTAGTATTGATTTAAATGGACAATAGACACCTGTGAACAATAGGTTATTTAACAGGTTTAAACTGTGTAACTGAGTGGACCGTATCAAAAGTAACCTGGGTGTTTGTTTATTTTGCTATCTTCTGCAGACTGGAAAAAAAAGAACATCAAAATCCAGGTAAGTTTTTAATTTTCTGAAACGTAGACTTCATATAACTTTTATATATCTAGTTCCTGCCATGCCTTAAAACTTTCCTGGATGTACCAGTTTGTCTGTACTCATAGTAATTTTGGAGGTGTAAACACGGCCATATTTTTCAATTCCTTATGATGAACCTTAAACACACACTAGCTTGCCTTTTCATTAATTTGAATAATACAAATTCAGCTAAATTTTGTTTATTCCCATCAACAGAGAAATCTCACACTCATCCCAGACGTTAATAATACTCATGCACTTCAATTTTGATAAACAATTTATTGATACGGATGACAACGCTTTAACATACGGTTACATTAGGGTTAAAAAAAATGTGAACTTGTTTTTAATTGAATTCAAAGATAGATTAAACGGTAGCTTTAGGCAGCAACCATTTGATTTTCTGGGGGTGGAAAGGGGGGGGGGGGCTATGTTTTTTTTTTGGAAAAAAAAGTTTGTTTCGAGTTTTGGAAAAAAAATAATTTGTTTTTGACTCTGAGAAAAAAATGTTTGTTTTACCCTCAGCTGACACTATATGTAATGCTAATATTGAAAGAAAAAAAATTTGTCGCCAAAAAAATGTTTGGAAAAAAAATCCCCCCCCCCCCCCCCCCCAAGAAAATCAAATGGTTGCTGCCTTAATAGTGAAATGAACTATTTTTTTGAAGACTCGCCTAAATGTATGTTGCATAGATGTATTTGATCATGTTGTAAATTATATTTATAAAACAATTTATTTGTAAATACCGCATAAATCAGTCTGTTCACTGTTTGAATATAGAAACTTGTCGATTTTATAATATTGAGAGATATCCGAGATTTTGTAATATGGTGTGATAAACAAGTAATTGAAGATGAATATCATTTTATTTTAGTATGTGAAAAGTATAATGAACTTCGAAAGAAATTTATCAAACCATATTGTTGGAGAAAACCGTCGAATCTTAAACTTTTTAGACGATCAATGCATTTGAAAGGGGGCATATATATACAGTTGGAACTCGCCCCTTTTTTATGCTCGGTTGGGACCCCCTTTTAAAGTGGTTGGGTTCTCACCAGTATCTGTTCATAATGTAAAGGAACTAACCAATTAAAGGGAAGTTTTTATTTCTGACTGAGAAGGTACGAAATTAAATTCATTCATTAATGCTAAAAATCCATTTGATCCTATTCTGCTGTACTGTTATAATGGTATACCTATACTTATATGATTATTTGACTAATTGTTTAAATGTAAATATGTTTCACTGATGTAATTGAATATTTGTAATAATTGTTTTCTGTAAGTTGTATTGCTTACGAATAAAAGATTATATTATTAATAAAATAAATATTATAACTTTCCTTTTTTGATTGGATGACCATGCAGTGGTGTTGCAACGCCAAGGAACTGGTAATAGAAAGCTATTTTGATTTGATACATATGACAATGAATCTTAACAAAAGGTTCTATAAATTCAATTGTGAAAAAAATCACAATACCGTGCATTAACTCAACAACCGTCCATCGACAAATATTACTCGATATTCATTGAAATGATAACAAGTAAACAGTTATTGTAAAAGCAGAGCAGTCTTAAATTCTAATAGTTTTGTCAAAAATGATTCAAAGTTTTACCGATGCAACGATATTTTATATATTTTGAGTTGAAATGGCCTAGCGGTAGTCTGATCACTTCGAATCTAACACGCTTAATCTTTCCTGGGCATTCGTAAAGTTTTTAAACTAAAATAAGATCTTTATTATTAGTTATCAAAACATATGTTATATGTAAGCTATCTATTATAAATCTACGAGGAGTTTCAAGAAAAATGGGGGGGGGGGGCATTGAAGTCTAACTTTATATATGTAAAAAAAAATAAAAAAAAGATCGAGATGTGGTATTGATTGCCAATGAGACAACTCTCCAAAAGCATGAAAAGAGATTAACTTCATAAAGTTATAATAACTAACCCCTTTCAAGACAGACTTTGTCATTTCTGCGGCTCAAGAGATATCTGTGACGAATATCATTATATCATGACATGTTAAGTGTTGGATGTAGCTACAGATAGACAGACATTTTATACTGGAATATTGCTGCAAATTTTATATCAAAGGAATCGCTTTCACATTCTATACTATTATGTACTATATTAATGCACACTTAATCATTTTTTTAAAGTTCAAACTCTGAATTGAGAAAAATTCAAAGGAAAGGCAAAAAAAAATTTAAGAAAAAATATACTGAAATTAAATGGAACTATATTTGTGAACGAAAATTGACAACGAAAATTGAAGGGGGATAATTGTGTTCCCGGACCAGTACTAACAACACAATTCATAAACAAAAATAAGATAATCCGATCAATTTTGTTGATTCAGGGACTTTCCTGCTTGGTTGGATAATTCACGGCTCAGTAATTGGTGTCATTTTTTCAAAAGAATTAACAAATCTATCTTAGTTCGATTTCAAATTCTACCAAAATTTAACTCTTAGATAAGCAGCGTGTACCAAATATATGCATCCATCCTGCAAATACGATGAATATGAAGGATCCTGAGTGCACATTGTATGTCCTGAGTGCACTCAGGAGGCCATTAGCGGTATTCAGACGTACCCCAAATAAAAGATTGGATTTTTTTTCAAACTTAGCGCACATGCAATGCACCACCTCTTCGGAGTCCTCCAAAAAGGTAAAATTCACCTGTATTTGTATATCTGGTGTATGAAATTCATTGTGTATATGTTCCAGACCATATGAGTATTTGGACCGTACGCGTACGGTCCGGACCGTATACGTATACTCGTACGGTCCGACCATGCATACGCGTACGGTCGGACCGTATGAGTATACGCGTATGGTCCAGTACGAGCTGACCATACATGTTATTAGATCATATGGGTTAAATTTCAAAAAATTAACATTAATCACAATCTTTATTTTCAGATTTACTAATTTAATATTATTACAATTACACGGATAAAATGAACAAATGAACAATTGAAATAAAATATTTGTTTAATTGTATATCTTAATCCTAATTTTGGTACTCTCAACCAATGTTACACTTGCTACCACAAGTAACGTACTAATATTTTTTCATTTACATTTTTGCAGTTCTGTATGTTCCTTAGCAAAAATATTGTTTGGTAAAGTTGCTAAATATTCTAAAACAATTGTCCTCCCACATTATATTTACTTCCGATATTTTCAATTTTAGTGATCATAATTCAATTATTTTACTGAGTGATCGACATGTTTTAAAATACAAGAGATTAACAGATTCACTTAGCGTGAATTTTTTAAATCATTAAAATATATAGTTTGTTTTTTTTCAATTATAAAATTAAACTTTTTTTATATCTATTTGAGAGTTAAGTTATATTGATCAGTTATATGGATCTAATTAACTTTGACAACTTCTTAATATTAGTCAGACCGTACGCGTACGGTCCGACCGTATGAGTATTTTGAAAAAGTACGCATACGGTCCAGACCGTACGCGTACGGCCCAAATACTCATACGGTCTGGAACATATATTACTAGTTCCATCTACAATATACGGCAATGACACGGCCGGGTATTGTAAAGCTATTGAGGGACTTTTAATGTCAAATTCATATCCCTGGGCGAAGAAATTACCGGTTTGTGAAAACACTGTGTGAACGGCTTATTCTCATTTCGCCTTAGTTGTCAAAATATATATATATAATTAATCCCAGTTTGCCTTAGTACAAATTTTTAGGTACACAAGAATTAACTAAGGTGAAATGGGAGCTTCTGTAATCAATGTAATTAAGTTAAGTTTTGTTAGTATTGCAATAAGTTGATATTTGTTATTTTAACCCATTTTGATGTCAAATTCTACCATGAAATACTTTTTAAAGGAAAGATATTTTTTTTAATTTTTGGGGTCGCACTTTTTATAGTTACTCTTTTTTTTCTGAAAGTGTTTTTTTTTACTCATGTGTTATATTTTGTAAATAAAGTCTTATTAGAGATTTATATTTTAATGAATAAATACAGACAAATATCATACAAGTACAAGGCACTGATATACACATATGAATGTTCAATGTTCATCAAGTTTCCAAGTTAGAGGATGTAAGATGCTGCATCACCATACTGAATATTATTAGTGACACAGTGTGCTAGTGACCTAATACGGTATATATGGAGTCAGTAAATTCCATATGGGGTGCCAGCCCTCTAAATGCTTATTTGTCCTTCTGTCTGGTGGTGGTTCCAAGTTGGTTGTGGGTATCTGCCATCTCTTCATATCACAATTATACGTTAACTTGGTGCAGGTATTAGTTTGTGGTGCGTTGGTTAAGTATTTGGTAAACGTGATTGCAGTTTTGTCTGATAGAGTACTAATCTCCTGCTTTCGAATACCATGACTTATAATAGTGTGGTTTTGGTCTTTCACGCTGTCAGACCTTTTATGTAGACACCTGTTTCTTGTTGAAGACTAAACATGCGCTCTTGATTCATATAAGATTTTTTGTCGTTTGGTTGCTGTCAAATTGAAACATATCCCACATCTCCTATAGTATGTGTTCCGTTTGATTAAAAAAGGTAATTATAAAGAGATAGATTATTTAAATTCCAACGATCACAAATCTAATCTAAATCCGATTTCAATTATTTCGTAAAATACGTTTTTTGACAGACATTACCTTTATCTGATTATCATAATATTCCCAGTTTAAGGAAAAGAAAAGACATTTTTCTATATATTTTTTTACAAAGTTGCTAATGGTTTAATTATGTCGTAATTTGCTAGGTCAGTGTCGGATTCCGGGCGACATAGCGTACACTTTCCTTTTAATTTTTAGCGTTATTAATATCGTAATTTTTGTATCCTTGCTATCCTTGCTAAATCTTCTACTGTATATCACAGCTAGTGAATAAGTCTAAATGTCCGTACAGTGTATAGTAAGATCTTTTTTCCACACATGGACATTTCATTAGTATAGAAAGTTCGCTATAGTGTTCCATCATGGTCTTAGTGCAGTTTCGAGAGCTTATAGTGCACCGAGGCGGCCTAGGTTATTTTTAGACGCACCGTAAAGTCCTAGTCACACCATTGCAACAACGTCCTGTTTTGATAAATTTGTTAAAATGCTGGGACCATGATACTAATAGTATAATATTTCCCTTTTAAATAGTAATTGTTATGAATGATAATATTTTACATGTATGCTGTCTAATTTTTTAAATAGTTATTTGGTTAATATGGTGTCTCGTAAGTCATTTTGGACAGGATATTTTTGTGTTATAGTGTATGTATATTCTGCACGAATAATTTTTATCGCTATCATTATAAAAAACTAGACCATGTGAACCGTATGAGATCGCACACAAGACAGCTGATTGGATAAATGGGATGAATTGTTACGCCTACATAAAACTGATATCCAATCGAATGCCAGCAGACACCTGTCAGTAAAAACAAATTGTAAGCGTGGATGGTTAGAGATTTATTTGTGTATTCGATATTTGAAAAATAAGTTAGATAGTCACTATTCGTTTTCCCTTTTTTCAGCCGGATTTCAATAACTGTTTTTGCACTTTCTTAATTAACAGAAAGGTATTTAAATAGAAGCGCACCACATGTAACAGAGATTTACAAGCATTTAATATAGCGACTTGTGTTTTCCGGAACGTCCTATTTTCAATTATTCACAGACTTGCAATAATATTAAACCTTTATTTTTTACCTTCAAAAACTGCTCAAACTTTTATTCTCAGACTAGACAGCATGAAAGACATAAACACTTTTATAAGTCAGTGTACACACGGTGTTTTCCAAACTTGGTAATTTCTTCGCCCAGGGATATGAATTTGACATTAAAAGTCCCTCAAAGCTTTACAATACCCGGTCGTGTCATTTCCGTATATTGTAGATGGAACGAGTGATATACATACACCAGACATACATGTTCCCTTACAGGTAAATTTTACCTTTTTGGAGGACTCCTAAGTGGGGATGCGTTGCATGTGTGCTAATCTAAAAAAAATCCAATCTTTTATTTTTCTAAACTGCGTTACATGCAAATGCGAAATAATTAGTGTTGTTTGTTCAGTCCAATTTATTTATAAATATTAATTTATTCTTTTGAATAAAAAAAACTACGCATGTAAACTTCAATGAATACAATAGTATTTAATACTAGTAGCCTAAATGTAAAACAATGCAGCAAGATTTGAGGTTAAAGATCAAAACGTGAATAGATGAGAAATTGTCATCATTCTTCTAATTAATTACAAAGTATTTTGTGAGAACTAATACTTATATTTTAGTGATGGTGATTCATTTTTGTTTGCCTCAGTCACCTCCAGTGGCAAATATTTCATTCGTGTTCATAACGAGAACACAAGTTTTAAATATAATAGGAAGCACTTCAAATAGTCGTTCGACAATAAGATTAAAAGTAAACTTGAAATACGGTAACCACTGAATAATGAGAGAAGATTTAATAAGGATAGAAATTTAGCCTTGCAACAGCTCGCTACAGTGGGACCACTAACATCATTGAGGAAGAGTTTTCAATTTGCAGAGAGCGATGGTCCTCTCAATCTACTCTGATGTCGGCCATCTCTATTCATACGTGTAGATACCAACATCACATAACGGTATCTAATTTAGATAAGATCATGACTTTAAAATCGCAATATAATACTTCCATGGTATGACCATGCGACCTCTCTCCTGGTTGGTCTCGTGAGAATAAGTTCACCTCAACAGCGAGTGGACTTTAGTCCGAATCCCAAACGGGTCTAACAAAGAGTTTTTTTCTTTCTTTCGAACTGTTAGCTTGTGAACTTACACGTTAAAAATCCATCTCAGTGTGTCGGTCTAGTACAAAGCAGGCTTAATTTTCATATTATATTTCCATATTATAGTTTTGGCCTGAATCTACTGATTTATATCACACCTGCTATAATTTTCAACGATCGAAATAAAAAAAAATGGTACGTGAAATATTTCTACGGAACACTTGCATTTTTGTCTAAAAAAAATCACTGCTCCCGTATTATTTAGTCTTGTTGCGGTTTAGGCTTTTTATTCTGTATAGGTTTCTTTCTATAACAAAAATCTGTGTGTTGACTCTTAATGTTTTGATTGATATGTGTCGTTGGGTTGATGTCGTATTAATGTATACCTTTAAAATTGTTTTCAAAACCAAATGATTGATTGGGTATAGAAATATTCACATCTCCCGTTCGACAGTATATCTTTGCTAAAATTGGGTGCGGA
This sequence comes from Mytilus galloprovincialis, assembly GCF_965363235.1. NCBI lineage: Eukaryota > Metazoa > Mollusca > Bivalvia > Mytilida > Mytilidae > Mytilus > Mytilus galloprovincialis. The sequence goes on from NC_134851.1 coordinate 58,196,265, forward strand.
CGTTTGGTTGTTCGGTTGTATAGATAAGCAGCCGCATTTGGTCGAAAAAAAATAGTCTATGCATGGTGTAGTGAGAGTTTCGCGCTATCTATACGTTAAAAAAAATTGAATAAATCGTTGAAGGGATATACGAACTTTGATTGAAATTTCTAAAAAACGAAAAAGGTCACCTGAATCTCCAAGTAAGCCAGTCGCATGGTTGTCAACTTGAATTTAACACTTTAGAAGAAACAAAACGGCCAAAATAAGTTTAGTCTTATTATAAATTGTTGCCAACTTTTTCGTTTGTTTTTGCTTTTATGACAACTTTACCAGATATATATATATAAAGATTTGACAGTAATTGTTTCACCAAAACGAGCTCAACTACATGTCGTTGTTTTACGCTTCAACATAAGTGCATATGTATGTATACAATGGAGACTGTTTTCTGTTCTACTGCCCTGGTCCTAGATTGGCTGTATACAATCTAACCCCTGACATGGACTACTTTATTAAATGTTTACAAACAAATAAATGCAAAGAGAAAGATTCGGAAAGAAATTCAAAAATTTACGCTAAAAAATAAAATACACAAAAATGGAAACAGTTTTAGACAATTATCATTTGAGAACTATATATAATTAGCATGCATCACTAAATGAAACTGATAAATTGATTGCTCCCTTAATGTCCAGTGGCAAATATATCACGCATATTCATGACGAGATGCGAAATGGATCGACCTGAAGCAAATGATTGATACATCACCAAGACAGTGAGTTCGCTGAGGTAAAACGTATGCCGTACTAGAATGCTGTATGGATTTTGCTCATTGTTAAAGGCCGTACAGTGACCTTTGAACGACTTTGACCCCCCCCCCCCCTTGCAGAGCTATAGAAAAACAGTACATTAAGGGGTGTTACACAGACTCTTTTTCGATGATACACAGACTCTTCTTAATTGTTACACGGACACTTTTTATGAATAGAATCACTCTTGCATGATCAGTGAGTTCATGGGCACTTTAATTTTCAATTAGATTTGAACTTTTTGGTTCACCGACTTATTTCCTGTCTTTTTCTTGGATAAAATATTTACGTTAGCATCAATATCTATTTTTCGAAACATTTCCAGTAAAATACTATTCATATTAGTACACCAAGGGATTAGACATTTAACTTCAAGGGAGGGGGGGAGGGTATGGTATAATAAATCAAATTGTCATCACTGTTCGGTTTTTCGTCTGAATATTTTACATTAACTGTGTCAGATGCCTCATTACAGGCTGAACCTTTTATAGGGTGCTCATTATAAAGTTTTAGTTTTTGGTCATTGTTGAAGGGTGTGCAGTGACCTATTATATAGTGACTTACAAGTAAATCACTTGGTCTACATGGTTTAAATGGTTGATAGTCGTCTCACCATATCTCCTTAGGCCAAAATAAAAATTGTTTGTTTCCCCTCCCCACACCCAGGTAAAAAATAAGCCCCCTGGGATGGGAAACCGACATTCTTTTAAATGTGGACTTATTCATGATCTTTTTATTGAAATTCTGAAATAAGAAGATTTTACTAGTCTATAAGTATCACATAAACTTTACATTATCAATAATCCATTAAAATGAAGTCCAGTCAAAATAACCATGCCAGACAGATATAGGACAGATAATTTCATGAACAACTTACATTTATTCCATAATTATGCCAAAAGTAGTGATCCTATACATGTACAATGTAGCTTATAGCTTATGAGAAACATTGATGACCTTCGGCTATTGTCTGCTCTGAAGTTGGGTTGTTGTCTTTTTTGGCACATTCCCCATTTCCAGTGTCAATTTTATTAGCATGATTAGGAAGTATAAACTGAGAAACAAACCTAACCATGTTAACATTGTATCAAACTGAAATAACCTTAATCACTTAAATTATCCATGAAGGTCAAGGTCAGGTCAACCCAACCTGATAGACAAGTAGATCTTTCAAGATACTCATATACAATAAAATGTATCCAATTACATATATAAAATATACAGTATAAAAGAGCATTTCATTGATTAAGTAACAGTATATTTTACATGCAGTCATTGAACCATGAATATGGGGTCAGGTGCAATGTACATATAATGGCAAACTGAAACATCATAACATATTAATTACCTACTAGCATCTGAATACAAGACAAGAAACATCCAGCTCTTTTAGCTTTTAAAATGTAAAGCTCTATAAAATAGCTTACATCATCACCCCAAGACTGTAATACAAATTTCTTGTATACAACCAACTTTCATGACTTTTGTGTAAGGCGAGACAAAATAAAATGATACTTTGAAGTACATGTATTGTTTAATATGTTTGACTACTATTATAAAATGCCAGTTTCAGAATGAACAGTAATTTAGAAGATTATTAAAATACATGTAGATACATTCAGACTATTATAACTATACTGCAAGCTGTCATTCGACTCTAACCAACAACCATGCCAGGGCTGTAAACTAAAGCTTGTCTAGGTTGGTAAAAACTTCCATCATCATGCATATATATGACACTAACCAATAGTGATGGACCGTGACAGACCCTCATGGAAAGTAAAGGAGTTTTAACACTCCCTGGTGGTACATGTAGCCAACAATAGCAATGGCAGCATAGAAACTCTTATTATATCCAAATTCTTATTTCAAATGAATAATTATCCAAGGTGAATCAGATGATGTATGATCATGATGCTGCACGTTTAGTATTGACAATGATTGATATTCACTGAAACTAGAAATTTCCATTATTCCAATTTTCTATTCTTAATGATATAACTATCCAAGATAATCATGGAATTAAGATATGATGCACTACTAATATTCCTAGAAAACTTTAAATTCTCTTTATTTCAAATTGTTAATATTACTTATTTCAAATATATATATATATATCAAAGGTATGCTCTGTCACCAAGTAATGTAGTACATTGTACATGTTGTATTTCCTACATTTTTTCTATGAATTGTAAGTTTGCTATTTGTTCAATTCACAATTCTCTTTTTGTCCAATCAGATCATCCCATCAACTGTACATCATGACATAATGCTGTTAGCTCTATCAACGTTATTTCCAAACCAATAAGTAACACAAAATTATGAATGAATCCACCATTTCACAATTTATAGCTACAGGTACAAATGAGGTACCATATGAGAGTAACTTAGTGACACTATATATTTCCTATATATACATTGATATACATGATATATGCCGCTTCATAATCTGGCTGGGAATCATGCTCAAACCAATGTGATATCTTATCTACAAAAAAAACATACATTAAGAATAAAGTATTTATTATATATAAACTTGTATAATTTATCTACAAGAAAAACTAGCAATCATAATTTGCTTGACAACAAAGTTTAATGATGTAAAGAAATGAATTTATGACTTATACAATTTAATTGATAAGTCCCTTATGAGAAGAAGAATAAAACCCTTTTTTGAGGTTCTATTTCTAAAACAAAATGTTCTCTCTTTCTACATCAATGTTTTCTTAGGTGTATACTTCATTGAAGGGTTACTGTCTAATAGAGGATATAGCATTGTATAGCACTATACTTGTTGTGATCAATTTATAATACTTTTTTATTTTAAAATAGAATTTGTTGAATATTACTACCAACGTGACATGGTGACAAAGCAAATAGTATTTATAAGATTCTTCTTCTTCTTTATAATCCATCAACATACTGATGATAACGTGTCCAGCACTTATTTACAGTAACTATGCCGCGCATGCGTGGGATCTAATTTTTATTTAGTCATGACAGTCATGACAGTGAATAATAATTAATATACAAAAGATAAAAATAAAAATTTCAACATAATTTCTTTTTCTTGTTATAACATATATTAAAGTTCTACAAAATTTAGAGCATAACAAATCATTTATAACAAAATAATGAATCATACCCGGTAAAATCTTAAATTTCTTATCACAAACGATGAAAAGTGTTAAAAATTGTTGTTAAGGACGCAATGTCGTCTCATCATTTGGAATCAGGCATGTCAGGGCACAATATCAATATACTCTTTTTTTTGCCCCGGGCAATTTTGAGGTTATTGCATATATATAAACCCAAGCCTTGAACATGTTGAAGGTATTCATAACACATATGTGACAAATTATAATTATTGTACATCACCCACCAGAGGCTATATAAATAGGTATATCATCGTCGTAACTAGTCTGAGATTACTCTGACGTCCAAACGGCTGTTTTGCCAGACAAGCTTGTCTCGGACTACATCGTAACATGTGAAGATTGGTTGGTTATTGGTTAATAAAAAAAAGTGACAAATATTTCATGCAAATTTAGGACGTGACAGTTATCAATACATTAACATACAATATATAGGATTACTCGATCAGGGGTTTAGGTCTTGTAACTGTTGTATAGGCCATCCCGCACAACCATACCATTGTGAATACCCCACATGTCAATGCATGTTAGGCAATAAACAGGGGTGGATCCCGCCATTTTTAAAAGGAGGTTTAAACCATACTAGTTTATATGTAACTTTTTAAATCATGCATTGATCTTCCAAAAAACATGAAAAAGGGAGGGGGGTCCAATCACAGGAACAATTTTTTAACAAGCCCAAATTCTTACTTTGCCTTTGAACAGGCTACTATCCAAGAGTGTGGAGTATTGGAACGTCGATTCATACCTGTATGCACAAATTTAACAAATGTGAACATTTTTCCTTCAAATTCTTGGGTGATGATCCATGATCAATGATTATTCTGATAGACATGTATTAAAATATTCATTTCTACTCACCAATTGCAATTTCCAGCTCAGCTTATATTGTACTATAGTTTCCTTCTACCATGTCAACGATTTTATGTAAAATAAGTTAGCTATTAGAAGCGCTGACACTGCCGACACACATGCGACATGCAACAAAAATAAAGAGGGTACGGTAACGTTAAATCGTTTACGGGCGAAGAATTATTTTCCGTTTTTAATTAAACTTGTCAGATTTGATTAATTATCGTCGAAAAATGTCCCTAATGGATAGTCATTCAAATTAAACCAGCTTTATTATGCTGTATGCATGTAATATATATGTAACCTGGTCTTTAAATGTACTTTAAGTACAGTGTCTGACGTATTTATAAACATTTTCTTGATTATTTATCCTATTTCAAATATAAATTTGAATGAATTTATAAGCCTTTTTCTGCTATAATATTCAAACTTTATTTTTTAACGAAGGCTTCTGGTATGTAGTTTTTTTTTTACAAAAGGCTCTCGATTCAATTATAGACACATTAAAAAATAAAGATGGAAAGTCAAACGCATGAGTCTGGCAAAAATATAGTTAACGGACAATGTCATGACAATAAACAGAAAACGATAAAAGACAGAGTTATATCTATATATTTTTTTCCCTGCCTCAAATTTACTCAAATGCAATTTATATAGGTAACATAAAAGATAAATGATAATGCATTCATTTACAATATTTAAAAATAGTTACATCTTAAATTTAATTTAACATATTAAGATCACGTTTTCAAGTGTTCACGGCCGACATCCGTTAATATTATTAAATAAGGGTGTAAAAATGAATGACAAATTCTTCACCACGTACGGCAGTCTGTAATTGCATATAAAACGTATTGCAATCACTTGTAAACCATTAAATACAAAGGTTCAGGTGCTTATATTCAATAATCAAATATTATTTCGGCAATCTGTTGATTTTTTTTAGTCAATTCGCGGCGATTTGTGCAGCAGTATGACTTTGAGCTACTTTTTTTATTTATATAATTATAAAACAGTGTTAAATAATTAAATAGGAAGAAGTTAGAATTAAAATTGAATATTTGTTTTATTTAAATAACATGATTAAGGGGACGTGGTAGACTTTCAGTTACGAAAAATCGTCTTCTTTCACAGTTTTATTTTATTCTTGAAAGGGGAGCAACCCCTGATAAATAATGGGAAAGTTTCACTCGTTTTGTGTCCAAATTATTAAAATCTGAACACGACTGGACACGGTCTGACAACATCTTGACGTCAGTTTGTATCCATGGTCTGTTTTGGTCTGACACGGTCTTAACGGATCTAAACAGCTCGCTAGAAGATACAGTCTTAAATATCTTGACATGCCTTAACGGGACTAATTTACCTAATGAGACTATCGATCCGAATGGAGACTGAACGATCTGACAAATCTTGACGCTTTCCTCTAGCGGTAAATCCAGTCAATTAAGATACGATCAGACCAAAATGACCGTTTCAGACTGAAATCGTGCTACTAGTGTTATTTACATATATAAATATAAACTCGTTTAAACATCAACCCAACAATGTTAGATCTGTAAATTTGCTTTCGCAAATGTTTTGTTCTTCCCTCGTTGGGATTCGAACCCTTGCTACTGAGATATCGTGACACCTAATCGCCTGCACTGTAGCCGTCCCTCTACACCACACGACCACCTGGGCCTCAAAATAAAGCTTTCAGTGGCCGTGTGTTACCTTTCCTCGTCAGTTTTAATCTAGCGTTGTACTACAGTACATGATATATAAGGCGTGGAGATGTTATTGTTACAGATCAGCGCAATTATCTATAGTAAAGGATCCTACAAATTAATGCAAGATACAGTCACAGAAAACAATTATATTTATAAGTACGTCTGAGTCAGTGAAAACTCTACAACAGATTTATATATATATATATAAATATAGGTTTCAGACTGAAATTGCATGAGTTTGGAAATCAATTTTCTTTAAACAGGCTATTATTTCAACTTGAAAGTATTTTTAATTATGGAATTTGCATAATTTCCTGCGCTTGAAATTCTTATAAAGTTCATGTTTATTCTTATTTCAATGTAAAGTGTGGTGCACAACACTTTCTATTACAAAGAAGATAACAAATTGTCAATAATATGTACAACACTATCTATACAAAATACATTGCATGGAAAGTGTTATGCAATACTAATACAATATAATACAGAATAAACATGGAATTTCAAGCACAAGAAATCATGCAAATTACATAATTAAGATAATTCCAAATTGGAAAAAATAGCCAGTTTTTTATATAATAACTTCAAATTCTTAAAAAAAATGATTGGAATTACTTAGTATCAGAATTACAAGTCATTACTTAGCTAATTTCCATATCAAAATATCTTCAAATCAACATTATGCATTTTTTATAAAATTTTTATAATGTAAACTTACATTATTTAGTTTCGATAAAATTTATAATTAACTATTACAAAATTGTATAATATGTCCTGTAGTTTTTTACTAGAGACTGAAAAAATATTCGGCCAAGCAGAATAAAGGTTTCATTTCACTTTGGTAAGCTATTTTTTAAAACTGGCTGTGGAACTCATTCAGATTTGAATTTGAACAAAAGTATACTGAGTTTGTTGAAATACTTACACGATTGACAAGCAAGAAAGGAAAGGAGAACCTTGCAAAAGGAAACTTTGTGGGTATTCATGTTTCTGACTACTCTTTGTGTACTAATTCAATTAAAAGAAAATGTAGCACAAAGAATTTCTAGGGAGGTAGCCCATGTTAACTTACAACAAACAAGAAGAGAAATGGACTATAAGAAAGGATTTAGTATTTGATCATTCTTCAAAAAGGTACGTTACCCTTTCAAATTAAATGCATTAATAATAACACAACGTAGAATGTTTATTTTAATTTGTAAATATTATAAATAAATACAATTTATATGTAAAAGAATTACTAAAAACCTACAAATAAATTTACTGTTCCAAGTAATACTATTTCAAGAAAAATTGCATTAAATAAAAGAATGGCTTACAAGTGATACACGAATTACTAAGATAATTAATAGAAGTACTGAATAAATATTAAAATAATTTCTTTTATTAATACAAATACTAAAAATGTATTAAATGAATTACTTACTATAATTTAAAGAATTACTTACTTGTATTTATACAAATACTTATAATGTATTAAAAGAATTACTTACTATCATTAGAAGAAATACTTAAACTGTATTAAAAGATGTACTTACTTCAATAAAAAAGAAATACTTACTTTTATTAAAATAATTACTTACTATCATTAAAAGAATTATTTACTTTTATAAAGAATTACTTACTTTTATCAAAAGAATTACTTACTATAATTAAAGGAAATACTTAATATGTATTAAATGAATTACTTACTATAATAAAAAGAATAACTTAGTATACAGGAAAGAAATTACTTAAGTTTTCATTAAAAGAATTATTTAAGATACATTGAAAAAATACTTAAATTTAATTACTATGTAATTACTTACAATTACTTGGCATTGCTAACAAATACTCATTTTTTTAAAAACATGTTAACTTGTGTTTTTACTTAATTTGAGTAAAAGTAATACTTGTTTTAAATAAATTCAAGTAATCTTTTTTTTTTAAGTGTGAGTTTGACTGTCCCGCTGGTACCTTTCGCCGCATTTTTTTATAAAAAAAAATGAACAGTTAAACGCATCTTTAACATGAAGGCTATTAGTTCTTACAAAATAAATTGTAATGTTTCCGATTTTAAAAAAGACATGACAATATTACATCATCTTGCTACAATTTTCGGATTTTGGTTAATGCAGTTCAATGGTTGTCGTTGGTCCATGTCTGTCATAATTATTTTTCCTAAACTGTTTTAAATTAGATTGTGTGTTTTCTAAATTTGATTGTTTCATAATTTTGTCAGGGGCTTTTTATAACCGACAACAGGGTATGGATTTTACCGATTGTTAAAGGCCGTACGGTTGCCTATAATTGCTCACGACCGTTTCATTTGAACTTTGTTGGTTACTGGGCTAACTGAAATTGATTCACTTGAAATGTCTAAAAATTACTATGAGGTATCATCATTCGTGTCGAAAAGTAAACAAAAGAGATAAAACTTGCATTTCTTATAAACAACAACAATATAAGAACAATGGTGTTGCTTATTTTTAGGGTGTCTGTGACAATGACGGTCAAAACAGTGAAAAACTTATGATGGTAATCTACCACGTTTCTATAACTTTCAATGGCAGACCTTCTTCAATTCGAACCTTTGATTATCATCGCCTTATACATGCAGAACTAACTATATTACCAATCACTTTGATTTAATAATGTCCTTTGTCTAGCTGCTTTTGTTTTTGACTGATCTATACCAGTAGATTCGTTTGTGTTGACAGCAGTTAATTTCACCGAAATATGCAAATCCCCAATTCTTAAGTTTTATTCCTTGATTTTCATTACGGAGCACCATCTGCTTCTACCAACATATGTTTGTATGGTTGCTGACGAATTGACCACTTATGATAGCAAAACGGTAAGGGTTTTACATGTCTTTAGTTTTAGTATTTGTAAATTATACAGCCTATTAAGTAGTCATCCGATAATGATATATTTGAATGTTTGCTTTCTCGAAAGCATTATATCAGTTAACTAAATACCCTAGGATTAACACATTTTCTTTCGGAAGCAGCAATTATTAACTGACAAAGACAGTCAAATATAGTTCCAACATTTGAATTTTAAAAGAGCAAGAAATACCATCGGCGGATAAATTTAATTTTTTTTCGGGATCACAGCTTATGCATATTTTTTTTCAATATACTTCTATTGAAAGGAGAATGTTTAAAATGCTGGTCTATAGATATAGGAAGATGTGGTATGAGTGCCAATTAGACAACTCTCCATTTAAGTTAAAATAGAAAAAAAAGAAACCAGTACAGATCAAGGTTCGGGTTCAACACTGAGCCTATGCTATCATCGAACAGCAAGCTATAAGGGGCCCAAAAACTTACTAGTGTATAACTATTTACTTGAGATATGAAATTAATATACATAGAAATATAAAAAAAGTTTTGTCTTTTTACAGTCGTAGATACAGATGCACCAAACCAAACCATAAGAGTAACTGTAGATACATCTGACGATGATAGTAAGTAATAATTATTCAAACATATCGTGACCTTTCAACTTATGTGTTCTGTATTGTGCACAAACATTTTTTTACAAAAAATCACAATGATATTTAAACTACTAAATCTAAAGCTAGACCTTATAAATGTTTAACAGAAGAAAACTACAAGTCAAACTTATGCAAGGGCATATATACTTGATAGGGTATACTGAAAATTTTACTCTTTTACATCGATTACTGTTTGACTTAATAAGCAACTAGATAATTGAATAAGTTCCGGATCTATCCGATACAATTTCATTTTAGTCATGTCATTATATTTCCGGTCTATTGTAAGCAGTTTAACATTTGGAAGAACAATCAGTATTGATATCATAATTCATAATGAACAGTGGTGGATTTACCGTGCCCCCTCTCAGTCTAGGTCAACAAACAAATTCTTACATAATTTTGTTGATACTGAATCTGCTCATCCATGTTATCTGGACTGGAAATTAATCACGTTTGGATTTGACTTCTTAACTAGACATTAATTAACCTCAGCTTCAACATGCGTGATTAATGACAACTTGTCGGTGGCTGTGTATAAAAAGGTTTTTTTAGCAGGTTTGATGTAAAAATATATACTTGTAATCTATAAAAGTTCAAAGAGAGTGTATTATGATCGCGACAGTAACAATCGGAGTAGTAAAAACAGGAATTATCGATGTATTGCATATACTCGACAAATTATACTTGGTCTGTCTGCCATTTTATGCTTCTTTGCAATAGAGGTTTGTATGGGTTTTTTTAGTGATAAGGATTATAGCATGCTATCATGTATAGCTTTTTTCGCATCGTTGTCAATAGAATTGAATTTGATGCGACTGTCAAAGAAGTGAGAGGTTTAGTTAGCTATAAAACAAGGTTCAATCCCCCATTTTCTACATGAGAAAATGCCTGTTACATGTCAAGAATGTGACAGTTGTTATCTATTCGTTTGATGTGTTTGAACTTTTGATTTTGCCATTTTAGAATGGCCTTCCGTTTTGAATATTCCTCGGAGTTCAGTATTTTTGTTAGTTTACTTTTTATGCACATATATTAAAGAAAAGTAGAAACGTATATACAACATGAAAAGAGATCAAAACAGTCAACGACATAAAAGTACCATACCTTAATTGTTCATGTTGTTGATGTATTCCGATCGCCTTTTACTTTCAAAACTATATATAACGTTAACGTGTCATCTCATATTATTGAAATAGGACAATGTATGTTGTATTGTTATCAATGTGACATCTTCTCATAAGAGAATCATTAACGTTAACCGTGTGTCAGCATTCGACTTTCAACAATAAGCGAAACCCCTATCGTATAGGGGCTAAACAATAAGCGACAAATCCAATATGAAATACATGAAAACATCGACATAATTAAAGGGATATGGATTAGGACGGATACAATAGGAATGTAGCGTGGTTAAATTTATATCTTTGCTCGTTCAATTCTACCCGTATCTTTTAAGTAAAATGAAAAACAATACTTCAATCAAAATTCCGTTAAAACAAATAGCAAGCAGACACACTAAAAACACAACGAACCGATCTATGCGCACTTTTTGTAAGTAATTGAAAGGTAGTTTAAACTCAATAACTACAAACTGATAAACCATGTGTCTGCAGTAAATGTGATAAGCAGTACATTCATACATTACGACTTCCTTTCGTTTAAATGTAAAACATTGAGAATGGTAACGGAAATAGGTCACAGAGGCACGATACCCAACCAACTAACAGAAAGTATTGACAGATTAATAGATTTTAGATGCGTCTGGCATATTAGATTTTAAACTTGGTACCTTTTCTAAGCTATTATTCGTGTGTGTCTGTCATATATGTTCACCCATTTATCTGTATTGTAGTCTTGTCATGTAAAGTTATCATTTTAATGTTATATTTAACATTGCCATAAAAGCGGGAGGTTTGGCTAGTCACAAATTAAGATTCAACCAACCATTTTTTGTTCTCTTAAAATTACCTGTACCAAGTCAGGAAAATGGCCATTGTTATATTACAGTTCGTTCCTGTGTTTATTACATTTTAATATTGTGTTTCTGTTGTGTCGTAATTCTCCTTTTATATTTGATGTGTTTCGCTCAGTTTTGGTTTGTAACACGGATTTTTTTTTCAATCGATTAATGAATTTCGAACAGTGGTATACTACTGTTGCCTTAATTTATAATAAATTGTATTGGCTTTGAAATAGCTGTCAGTAACTGTGTGTACTCTCATATCCATACATTGTGTCGTTTTTGTTGTGGGATGTATTCATATCCTGCAACGACTGGTATGTTTTTTTGTAAGATGTATTTCTGCTTTGAATTGATGTCGAGCATTTAGCGGTTTTCAACTGACTTGTATAGCTTGGTCTTATAATAGACTGTGACAACACTGTGCCGTGTGATTTGAGGATACGAGCCTACAAACCAGATTAAACCTGGTATATTATGCATGTCCCGGTCATAAGTCCGGAGCCTGTAATTGAGTGGTAATTATTTTATGGTGTTTCTTGTATTAGTATTTGTTTTCTGTTTATTGTTTTCATAGTTTGTTCTTATGTTGTTCCAATAAACCACTGTCCCAGGTGAGGGGATGGTTTGGACCAAGAAACTAGTTCTAAATCACGTGCATTTTTCATCGGTTAAGGTATGGTTATCGGTTTTTTGTTGTTCACTTTATTTGTTTTTCGTTTATTAATGATACTGTGTAACATTAATCAGGCCATTCGTTTTATTCGTTTAAAGTGTTGTGCTGTGTGTTACATTTCGAAGCCTTGTATAGCTGAGTATGCGGTATGGATTTTGAAGAATTTACGGTGACCAATTGTTGTTGACCTTTGTATTAGTTTGTCTCTTATGGAGAGTTGTATCACTGGTAATTACACCACATATTATTGTGTCTTAATATTGTATAGTACATAAAGGAGTAAGTTCGGTAAGGGCCATATTTGGCCCCAATTATAAAGTTCATGGTTACAAGATAATAATTGTTTTAAGTTGCCTTAAAGACAAAGGTCAAGGTAAGGGATTTTGGTGAAATTTGACAAAATCAGCTGGATTTCAACCAAATAAAGGACCAGGAAACATAGAGCACATGCGTCGACAAGCTTAATATTCAAATAAGACATGTTAAATGTCTTCACAAACATTATTTAAAAAGATCTTTGTTGTCGACGTATGCGCTCTATGTTTCCTGTCAAATAATCTTTGATAATTTACCCATTTTCATTGATTTTTTCGTGAAAAATCAATATGAGTACAACTTGTGACGTCATAATGAAACGCAGAAACGTAAATTTTCAACAAAATGGCTCATATCCTATCTAGTCAATGTATTAGCTATAATTTATCGTGATATTGGTCAATAAATTCCAGTTTGAAATTTACGCTAAAAAAGGGGGCCATTTTAGGACCTTATCGAACATGCTCCTTTACCGATTTTTCAAACTTGTTCATGTTCATAATTTGATAACGTTTTCAGGATAAGGTTTGACAATAATATGGGGGAATTCAAAACACTGAAAAGGAGAAACCGGGCACGTCAACTAGCTATGGGGCTCTTTTGAAACATGCATATCTCGTCATGATTTTTTAATCTTGAATTAACTATCCCTTTTTATATAGTATGTACAATGTACGTACCTAGTTTTCCTGTTATTTTCCTTATTTAAAAAAAATTGTCAAGAAATATATGTGAACATTTTACAAAAGCATTATATCTTTCAGCTGACACAATTGTAAACGGTATTATTGGTTCACTAAGTGTATTAGTAGGAGTTGGGACAATTATACTTGCGTACATGCAGTTTCGATATGGAACCCTGGACGGTAATTTATAGTTAATAGCTTGTGATTTTTTTTTCTGATGTTCTTGTGGCCAAGACTGAATGCCGTTACTAGATTTACGGATGTCATCATATATATACACACATGTAATTACTTGAACAGTAAGTTATTCGAACGGAGACTTCTTGACATATAAGAATGAAGAATGAAGTATGTAAACTTATAATACCTCAGATATGATTATCTATATAAAATAAATACACAATATTTTAACTTTTTTTTTCAATTGTAAGCGTTGAACTGTTGAACCTATCAACTTTTGGACGTCGATGAAACTATTTGACAAGCGTCATTATATTTCGCAGAATTTTCAATGCAGCTAAGCGATTGGAGGATGTTTAAAATACCGCGGGAGTAGTCACGTCGTGTTTTACCTATTGTATCTATGGTTAACGTCAGTGCAATACATATCCTTGGCATTTCAACACATTTATGGGGTAAACGTTATGGTTGAGATTCTGCTTTTTAATATTAGGATACTTAGTTGATTTATCACCGCCATTTAATGTCTATTGTCTTTTTCGATATAATAAAACACTTACTGACATGATATTCGCTGAATAGTAACTATTGGCTATGCCTCGGGACAACTGTTGCTCCTCTGCACAATACACCTACTCTAGTATACACTATTTGAAGCTATACTAGTGTAAATATATATCTTTAAATTTATCACCAAAAAAATATGGAAATATTTTCAATTCGATATAAACAGATTTAGTGAAGATAGCAAATACGCATCAGTAGCTGTATTAATCATAAAATCATTTGATTATATATGCTGTACGAGACGAACATGCGTAGTGAAAAATCTTGATAAAAGTAACAGTTGCTGTAAAATGTCGGTTAATTTCCATGCTGTTAAATACATATAAGTAAAAGAACACATAGAACAGTCAATTATCATTGTGAAAATGTTATATATTGTACTATATAGAATTGGCCTATCGAAAAGGTAGTTTTCAACTCACTCAAAAACTTTCCTTTTCGTGTAGGCAATTCAATTTTATCCCTTTTGGGCTTCGTATAATTTGTCAGATTTCATTAAGTATAACTTTAGCTCAATTGTAAAACTTTACTCTTCGTATCTATAATGAGTTTATTTTATAGTTAAATTTTGTTCATGTAATAAAATTGATTAGAATGTGTGTCATTTTGGTGTTTAAAACATTTGGTACATGAATTGCACTTATTTAAGTTCCCCAAAGGTATCAAAATTCTAATAGTCAGGACTTCGGTGTTGACATGACTATTCATCATATGGTCATTTTAATAGATCTGGCCTTGAAGGCATAAAACTTTGCTTAGTTCTCGGAGCACAAAAAGATTAGTTGATTTTTGAGTCTGAGTACAAAAATCATGCTCGAAAGTTTTATGACCTTGAGGCACGCTGTTTGCAAAAAAAATGAATTAGTCGAAATACTAAGGATTTTCTCTTCCCAGGCATAAATTATCGAAGCTATATCTGGCACAATTTTTTTTCGAATTTGGTTTCTCAATGCTTTTCAGCTTTGTATTTGATTTGGCTGTCTATTTTGAACTGAGCGTCAATGATGCCCGTTTGGCATATCAAATTATCAGCCTGGTACCTATGTATACTACTTCTATTTCACATTAGTGTGTTTATTCCGTGGGAAATTAACTAATTTATTTTTCTTTATGCAGGATGTTTAAGTAAATGCAAAATAAAAAATTGTAAGTAAAATATATTATAGCCAGTTACTAACAGTACTTACAGTATCTCAACAATATAAAATTGAGAATGGAAATGGGGAATGTGTCAAAAAGACAACGACCCGACCATAGAACAGACAACAAGGTACCAATATGTCTTCAATGCAGCGAGAAACTCCCGCATCCGGAGGCGTCCTCCAGCTTGCCTTTAAACAAATATTTTTACTAGTTCGTTGATAATAGACGTCATACTAAACTCCGAATTATACACAAGAAACTAAAAGTAAAAACCATACAAGACTATAAGAGGCTCCTGACTTTGGAAAGGCGAAAAAATCCAGCGGGATTAAATCTCAACCCTCCCCCTATACCTCTAGCCAATGTCGAAAAGCAAACGCATCACAAGACGCACAGTGAAGTTCTGTTCAAGAATAGTCCGAGTCCGATGGCAGAAGAGGTAACATGTCAGCTCCAGATCTCAATTTAACTGATTGAAAGATTATGTCCTCATCATATGAATGTCAGGCACAATCCCTCTCGTTAGGTCTTTAGTTTTATGCCATTATAAAATATACGAGGAGAACATAACCCGTGTCATGCGAACAGCTGTTTTTTTTAAAGATGTATTTAATTCCGATGCAAAGACCCTATAAGTGAATTAATATTAAAGCCAATATATGCAATCTTTAATGACCTGACAACAATATCGTAAGTATATCCATTCTTAATAAGTCTGTTTAAAAGTGTGTTACCTTCTGCGGTAAATACTGACATTTTTATGCTATGTAAAGATTAATATTACAATAAAAGATTGGACGTGAAATACCTGAACTTATAAGATGTCTACATGTTTGAATGATGTCCATGTACCGATGATAAACCCTTTTGTAATAATTTTTCAGTAAAACATCATTTTCTCTCGATAAAATGTAAAACGTTGTTACATACACGAGTATATCGTACAAGTTGAGATATATAAACACCGTAAGATAGTGACAAGGGAACGTCACTATCTAGATGTATTTTTCCTTTTCTAAATGTGAAATTCAGAAAATACAATTCATTTTGGATTTTTGAATTTCTTAATTAAATGTTGAGGTAATTTTGACTGAGATCATAGATTCACTTTAATAAATTCCCGTTTTATAACATTAATTGAACACGCTTGACAACGGTGTTATCTTGTAAAGTTTTCGCTGAAAATCCATTTGAAATTTTTTTTTTTTTTTTTTTAATAATTTACAATAAGTGAACAAAATAACAACTTATGCTTCAAAGGTTCGAATAGTCGGATAGGAGATAACATATTATTGTTACAGGTATATTTGTTACTCATGAGAGGTATTGACTTTAAGTGTTTAACCGATAATTTTTGGTTCTGGTCAACTAGTTACTGATGCTAACACTGGCTATCAAGTACGAATTCACATATATAAATAAAGAATAATCCAAAAAACACTCAGAACAGTTTTTAACATTTAAAAGCATATAATTATATATGTTATATCAGTAATTAATTTTGTATTGATTTATTCAGGGTGCAGCTAAAGATTAAGATGCATAACTCGTAAGTAGAAAGGCAATTTGCATTATATAATTATTAGTTTCTGTCTTAAATATGTTGTTGATTCAAATCTATAACGAAATAATGCGTTTATTATTATTAATTATTTAGCAATATACAGTTCTTATAGCTATGCAAACATGATAAACGTTATGTCTAATAGTCGTCAAATATGCACGACAAGAAGAGTATAGGACCACTTTCTTTTGATATAATGCTATAACATATACAGCATGTGAGCTTAAAAAACTAATGAGCATAATTGGTTTAAAATAATACGACACCATGTTTTGTCAACACAAAATCATGCCGACTTTTTCTCTTTTTTTCAGTTTGCATGTTCCCAAAATAAAAAAAATATATTATATTTTGCTCAATTACAGATCGTTTGAAAATAACCTGGAATGAGGAACACAGTTCGAGAATGTCGTGAGGAACACACATATAATCCACTAGGGATTTTCCTCTACCTGTTATACAAGTGAAATTGTCCTTATTCGAGTCGCATCTACCGTTTAAACACACGTTTTTTTTATTCATTCAAAAACTCTAAGAATAATTTCCTATGTTGATTAACTGTTTTGTCGAGCGCTGTACTATTCGTATTGAATCGAAATCAGAAAAGTCATTGCTGTTATTAATAGCACCTTTATGTGTATATTCATTTTACAGGTATGATTTCATTTGGAAAAGATAGCAATGAATTTAACCAAGGCAGGGTTAAGCGGTATTGTCGTGGAGAATGACCTCAATATCTAGAACAATTAGCATGATTGTATTTTTTAAATTGTATTATGGAAATTACGTTTAGAATCATGATGTATGTTCTATTTGTACACTGTAGGTATGAAATTGTATTCAAATGAACAGAGTTATATAGGAAAACAATGTAGTGTATAGCCTATGCATTTAACAAAATCTAGTTAAAAAAATTAGAATAATAATTCTTTCTCACTATATATTTGATTTGTTGATTTTAAATAAGCTTTTGCCTATAAATATCATTTACATATTTAGTATATCAGCTAAAGTTTATTTAAGCTAGTTTCAATTTTTTTTCTCATTATATTCAACAGCATGTTTAACTGTTCATATAAGATCTTGTATTAAAGTATAGTAATTAGGAACTTTTGTAGATGTAGCTTGGGCGTCGGACAAGGAGACAACCTTAGCCCCCAATTCAGTAATATTTTTTGTAAATGATCGTCCGACTTATTTCGTTTAGTCCTGAGTTCATGTCCAACGGATATTTAAATCAATAAGGACAAATGTATATGTATAGTCGCTGTCAGCTGAAATTCGTAGCGGTTATCGGTAAAAATACTCTAAACTATCCATCTCGTTCACTCGAGATATAGTTTTTCACATTCCATTCATAAATCGCAAAAAGAAAAACCACTACTGACCTACCTTTTACGTTATTGCACTGTAATAATCCTGACCTTTCATAATAGTATCATTGAAAATGTATTTTATTTATGCGTTTGTCCGGAATTCTCAGTAATCACCAATAATATTGTTAATATTGGTTAACAGTATCTTGTATTTGAATTATTTTCATTTCCAATAAATTGCATATTGCTATGTTATTTTTTTTTTTTTATTTACACTGCAATCCTATCAAAAAAATTATCTCCTTGCTAAAAACCAAGGAAACCACGAATTTAAATATTCAACGAATTACACATTTTTTGAATGTTTGCATACAGACTTCGTCAGAAACCACGAAATTAAATATCCACGAATATGCAGATTCTTCAAACCACAAAAACTCATAACCACAAAAATAAATAAATCCACAGTATGTTAGAATTATCGGTGACAGTCGAAGAATTCAACCAAAAGATATTCTAGTTTGCACACAATCAAATGACTAAAATGTTCAGCCATGTTTTACCTTGCCTTGTCTGTAATATCATGAAGGTAACACAGAGACCAGAAATCCAAATCCATCTTTTTGTTTTACATCTTTGATGAACAGGCTTTTTCATTAAGCCCAAAAAAAGTGTGCACCTTAAAAGAGTTACTTCACTTACATTTTCCCTTGATACCTGCTAACTGAGCGACAGTGGTATATTGTGGTATATTGTGTCTTAATATTTAAATTACCTTAATCGTCTGAAAATCAATACATTTTGTTCATGGCAGCATTCTCATTGAGATCAGTTTAAACATATTTTTTCATAGTAGATTAAGATACACGTAATTGCAACTTATATTACTCCCTTTCCATTTTGCAAGTGCATTTAGCGTCTCCTTCCGACGAACATCACTGTTTCTTAAGACCATACTCTCACTTGGTGTCAAGGGACAGCCAAAAATTTAGTACTTGTAATTTTCTCATCGGGGTTGTGATCGAACAATGAAACCTTTGTGTAAGTAGTCCGACGCGATAACCACTACACCACGGCTCTCATTTGGATCATTCCGAGCACGACAGTCATATCTAATCCCGAGATACAGATCTATTTCATTTTTCATGGGTCATAATATATATTTGGTGCATCAACAACAACGCAACTATGTTGGTATATTTATATAATGTCGTTTGTGTTTCAATACATCCGATCCGATAGTTGATAATGTTTCTCGCAAATTACTAGCATTTATAAATGAAGATGTGACAATTCTAAATTGTATTTAAAGAATTTTGTTGGAATCATAAATTTCTCTGACTATATGTTATTCAATGGATGGCATTAAAAAGGATATCCAGTTGATCACAGTCAATTAAGATATGTTACGCCTAAGTTCATACTACTCAGTAGTTGCTATTAACAACAAACTGAGTGACCGGACAATACTATCTGATTTCCACTAAATTTACAAAAGGAAAATATCTGAATATTAAAATGTTTAGCTGATATGAAATTCAAATGTCCAATACTTTATTTCTATACTAGATAATTCTCATCATTGTTTTATTGTATGGCTTTTGTTTCTTGTATATTTTTGTATACCAGTTTTACTGTGTTGTTTTAATCTGTTTATTTGTCGCTTTGGACTCTTAATAGGTGAACATGTGCAAAATTTCGTCACGTGAATTTCACATGAATCTAACATGAAATGTCAATTTTGATTCATATGAATTTGATGTGAATGAACTTTGCCTGTGTATGATTAGTTTAAGGACGCCAAGAAAGTTAAATACGTTGTCAACTGTACATCATAACAACATAAAATCTACGTTATAGTTTTCGTTATACCTCTCACACATGTATGTCAGGAACAATATATATAACGTTTGCTCTTTTTTCTCGTTGTTCTTTACAACAACCATCTAGAGAGACCACCTACATGTTTGAGAGGTATAACAATAATTATAATGTAGATTTTATGTTGTTTATGATGTTATTCATAATATTGAATTGATATCCTATTTGAATATATTACACATGACGTTTCTTTATTCAAAACACTCATGTTAAATAGTGAAGTGTAACCTATATTACCGGTATATCCATCTATATTCAAAGTATACTTTGTTGTGGCATCTCTGACACTGAATTCGGAATACTCTGCATATCTCCAATTCTCTTCAAAATCTTCAAGGTGTCTTAAAACCTTTAAGTCCCAAGAAAAGGTTAGAACAGTTATGAAAAAGTTATGAAAAAGTGAAAAAAGAAATACATCTAAATACAAACAGAAATTAATCGGTTGATGATTTATTTTCACTTCCTTCAAGTCTGAACTGCATTTAAAATCTCTTTCAAGTTGGTATAATTGTGTTATTTGTTAAAGCTTCTTTAAAATGGTGAATATGTGAAAGCAACAACCACCCGACCATAGAGCAGACAACAGCCGAAGGCAACCAATGGGTCTCCAATGTAGCGAGAATTCCCGCACCCATTGGTGTCCTTCAGCTGGCCCCTAGAAATATACATACCAGTACAGTATTCTAAACTCCAAATTATACACAAGAAACTAGAATTTAAAATCATACAAGACTAACGAAGTCCAGAGGCTCCTGACTTGGGACAGGCGCAAAATTGAGGCGGGGTTAAACATGTTTATGAGATCTCAAATCCCATACACCTCTAGCAAATGTAGAAAAGTTTGTTTGATCTTTATTGTAATAATACTATTTTGTTTCATTTCTATGCGACTGTCTAACAAATGAGAGGTTCAGTTAGCTTTTATCTGATCTCGAATTTACTATACAAATATAACAGTTGTTTCCAATTCCTTTGATGAGCTTGATGTTTTGATTTTGCACTGTGACCAAAGACTTTCCGCTTTGGATTTTAGTTCGACTCATTATTTTAAGTATTTGTTTTTTTGTATAACCTTTTTATAAAATAAACTTTAAAAATAAAAACATCATTTGACAGAAATCACATAAACAAACAAATATGTTTGTCGAATCCTATGTTCAGGAGTCGGGAAAAACAGAAAATACTTTAAATCGTATAAAACTATGAATGTTGGTTAAGTTTGATTTAGTTTAATTTTAATCTATGACATTAATTAACAACTGTAGTTCACCTCAAATGTTCCTCACTGTATGATTAACAAAACCCACAATTGTATAAGGTGTGAACAAGGAAACGGGAACAACAGAGGAGTTGAATTTGAATATGTTTGTTTAACAAATTGAGCACCAATCAAATATTGCCACATTTAAATGGAAATCAAAAATCCATTTAAATTGAAATCCATTCAAAATTGTTGAACTAAGTGCGTCATTCAATACAATATATCTCGACAAAAAACAGCTAACATTTCATGGTTAGGAAAATAAATAACAAAAAAGTTAAACGCATTAAAGATATTCTTTGAATATTTATCTGCAGCAGAGATACCTCTTTGAAAATGAATGGGGTAAGTTATAATATTATATAAGTTGATGCTTAGATTTTGTATCGTACTTCAAAATCACTGATTTATCAAATATATGAAATCAAGGCCCAATCCAGTTCAAATAAAAGATAGTTGATGATGCAATCTAAAAATTTACAAAATTGGGATAGGTGTGCTACACTTAAGCAACATATCATATCAAACTTCTCCTGTAAATAAACTTATCATTTTCGTAAGCGGTTATATAAATTATACAATGTCGATTAAATGTTGTCTGAATGTATTAATGAAGTACATGTAGTTTCATGACACGTTTTTGTTGTTTTAATTTCTACAAATGTTTCAGCGTTCATGTAATTTTGTGATGATCATTTTAGGTATACAGATCAATTCCAATTCCACAATACGATCTTTTGCCGATTATTAGTTTTATAAAAATGATCATAACAATAATATGTTAGCTGTGACATTTGATAAGACACCAACCATTGTTGTAAATACCGACATTCATTACATTAATACACTACCAAGACGGGCGCGACACGTAGTACATAAATGAGACTAATCACTTAATGTAGATTTATCCAAAACGAAAATGGCCACTAGTGAAACATTATCTAGCTACCTTTCCAAAACATCTTAGATCAGTCACTATATTTCGTGTACATTTGTTCTTAGTAAACTGGACACGAGTGTTAGTGGATTCATGGATCATGGCTTTATTACCACTGCATATTCCCCTCGACTGTTTTGACTGCCTCTTTGAAATTAAACAGCCCATTAATGTCGGATGTAAATTTGCTAAATGAATTGAAAAATAGTTTAATCGAATTCTATTTTTTAAAACAAAACATTTTGTAAAATTGATATTTAAGGGTATGTAAAAGGTTGTGTGCATTTTCGTTATGACAACATATACAAAGGGTCTTCAATTTAATTAACTCAACAACAGGCAGCAATGGATCCCAAGAAGGCAATTATTAAGCACTATTTTAATTATATTTTAACATGAACAAGGTAAATTATGGCATTTAAAATGTATTTTGCATACCACGCAGGTGTTCTCTGTCTTTTATTGAATTTTTATAATTATCTAAACTTTAGACAAAGACAGATTTATCTATTATAAGTCCCCAAAAGTACGTTAATGTTTGGGATGTGTAATAAATACTTTTTTTCGTATTTTTTGCCCTTTCAATTTCAATACTAAAATAAAGAGATGTGGTATGATTGCTTTGAAAACTATTCACCAATTGAAGAAAAGAAGGGGAAAAAACATTACCTTTATCTTACTATAAATAAACCCTGACATGAAAAATAGAAAACAGTCAAAACGTGAAGTTTAATTTATAACGATTCAATTACGAAAAACATAGACGACAGAAATGAACTTGGTCAGACTATCTCCGACGTCTGATTTCCGGCTGTTCGATTAGTTATGGATTTTCAACTTTTTACGTCAAATGGCAAGACAGACGACTTTGTTAAAGAATACTCAAAAATATGACCAAGATATTGTGAAAACTCAGAGAAGTAAGTGAAGATAAAACGGACTTCAACAAAAATGAAGTTAATCCTAAGTTGTCCTAAACTATAAAAAAATTGTGTTTATCCTTTTGGAAATAAGTCTGCTTAGGTAATAAAAAAAACAGTAATGAATGAATTGGTTTTTATTTTTTGGGCCAAATGTGTATGTTGGTAATTTAATACCGCATTAAAGCGCCTCTGTTTTAATGAACTAAGGCTACTGCTTGATAGTATATCATATAAATATTCCATATCATGTGTTGATTATCGTTTTCAAGTATTTGTTGGCCCTTAAATTAGTTTTATCAAGTCTTAATCTGATAACGAGAATTTTATATTTTACTTTATACAATTACGCATTTCCGTGTAATGTTGTAAGATTTTCATACAAATATAGTTACATATATTTTTATGTATGGCGTGGTTTCCAATTTTTTAATGCATGGCAATAACTACGATAAAAGTATAATTTTCCATTTAACAACCTCACAAACGTTGTAAAGAAATAGTTTCTAACAAAGGCTATTGGGTATTTTAGTAATTTTTAAAATAATAATTACACTTTGGCATGACCAAGTGACTTATGAATTATTTAAATTGGTTTTTTTTTTGTTCAAAATTAGTTCATATCCCAAGTTGTATATTAATTTATTTTAAATAACGATAATGGTTTAAATTACAAAAAAACGCAGGTTGTTTTATCTATTGTTATTTAACCAGAAACGCTTCTTACGAAATGTTAACGTCTTACTGTTATTTCATATTCATAACTTCGCACATGTTGCATGGAATCTAAATATATATTTTGAGTTTGACGATCATCTACAAATGTATGTAGTAATATAGGAAAATTGCATATTGAAATGTTATCACATAACAGAGTATCGTCGTAAAAGATATAAAACAAAATTTATCTTAAATCTTCATAACTGACGCGCGTCGTGACAAAATATCTCTGAATGCTTTAATTTATCAATAGGGTCAACTGGGGTATAGTTATAAGGGTATTGGTGCAATCTGTGTCTGCAAAGATTAACGATTTAATGCGTTTCTTTGTGTGAAATGTATCGAACTTGATCAAATGTACTTAAATGAACATCATTGGTTAAGAAACGAATGATTATGACTTAGATTTCTACGTTAAAAAAAGGATTTAAGAAATAGCCACTTATCATGCTAAATTAATCCAGTATAATGAGTTGCTGTCAGAATAAATTAACTTTAAAGTGAAAACATTGATTAAAAATCCGTTTATAAATGGTCTGTGCTATATTGAACACAAACACAAGTCTTGCTACCATCGTGTACCGACATGTCACTTAGAAAGTGATTCATCGCAATCACTATTATATTGTACAAATCAGTATACGTTGGTTTGTTGTTGTTCATCATATTTATATTTGTATATAACAGCTACATGTATTTATACTTGTCATGCTTTTGTATATGATTCTATTCTACTTATCTAATAATCGTACAGTGCAAGTGCATGGTGGACACTTTTCTGTAATACTTCGATTTTTCTAGTAAATAAGATTTTATTAGGCATGCATATTGCTATGCGTTTACTTTTCTACATTGGCTAGAGGTAAAGGGGGGGGGGGGTAAAATTTCATAAACATGTTTTACCCCGCCGCAATTTCGCGCCTGATCTAAGACAGGAGCCTCTGGCCTTTGTTTGTCTTGTATGATTTTTAATTTTAGTATCTTGTGTATAATTTGAAGTTAAGTATGAAATCCATTACCACTGTACTAGTATACATATTGTTTAAGGGTCCAGCTGAAGGACGCCTCCGGGTGTGGGATTTCATCGCTACATTAAAGACCCATTGATGGCCTTCGACTATTGTCTACTCTATGGTCGGGTTGTTCTCGCTTTGACACATTCCCCATTTCCTTTCTCAATTCTATATTTTTTTGCAAAAAAATCAAATGATATTCTTCTGCATGGGTTAACACATTTTTAATAAAATTATCTATTTCTCAGTCTTGTAAAATGTAGGAAAGGCGCAGAATAACAATTTCATTTTAATTGTTCTTTTAGATGTGAAAATGCATTCTTTTTTAACTTCGGGCGAATCTATCTAATAATGAAGAAATATTTATGTTGCTAGCTGTTTGACCAGTTCGAAATGTCTCATTAAACATTTCTAGATTGATTTTACGAATTTTCGGAGGAGGTGCATGTGTCCAACGTTTTTATTAGTTATTATTTTTCATGAAATTATAAATTTATGAATCTATATTTTGTTTCCAATATAGTTTTTCAATAAGATATTTTATTGAATTGACAACAACATAAATGGTTGTTTATTTGTTTTCAAGTAATGATTCGATAGAAAACCAACTACTATATATTATTAACGATTTTGGTAAAGCATCAGATGAAGGGAAAGAGGTCAGGGTAATCTTCTGCGACATTAGTCGAGCTTTCGACCGAGTTTGGCATAAAGGCTTACTATATAAGCTTAGAAAAATAGGAATTAATGGTAACTTGTTTCTTTGGTTTGAAAGCTATTTAAACTCAAGAAGGCAACAGGTTGTCATAGGTGGAGAAACGTCCAATAACGAACATGTCTCAGCTGGGGTACCCCAAGGGTCTATCTTGGGTCCTATTTTATTTCTCATTTATATAAATGACATAGTTAATGACATCGAATGTGATGTAAAACTTTCTGCTGATGACACCTCAATTTATATAGTGGTTGATAACGAATATGAAGCGGCAGAACAGTTAAATAAAGATATTGAGAAAATACATTATTGGTCTAAGCAATGGCTTGTCAATTTTAACCCAAACAAAACAGAAATAATGACCATTTGTAAAAGGCATCATAAACCCCACCACCCGCCAGCGTTAATGAATAATAATATCATAAAAGAAGTTGAGTCGCATAAGCATTTAGGGGTTATTATAAATGAAGATGGAAGCTCGAATAATCATGTAAAAATTATTATTGATAAGGCTATACCTAGGTTAGCATTATTCCGGAAGTTAATGTTTAAACTTAAAAGGAAACATTTAGAAACTATTGATTTATCTTTCATACGCCCAGTCTTAGAATATGGGGACATTGTCTGGGATAATATACCTAATTATTTAAAAAAGATCTCTGGAAAACTTACAACTAGAAGCAGCAAGAATCATTACAGGTGGTACTAAGATATCATCGAGACAGTTGCTGTACGATGAAACCGGTTGGGAAACTCTCCAGTCTCGGCGAGATAAACATAAGTTATTAAAATTTCATCAAATGTTTCACGAAGATTGTCCTGATTATCTTTCTGTGTTAGTCAGAGACTAGATCTACACGACCATAGGACTAGGGGTCCTTAAATTTACAAACTGTATTATGCAGAACAAGCTATTATCAAAAGTCTTTTCTACCAGCCGAAGTAAAGCTTCGGAATAATATTCCTGACGACATCCGTCTAAATCAATCAAAATGGGGTTTTAAGACTTATCTCTCTCAAAATATTAATAAAATTCCCTTGTATTTTCACTTCGGCTGTAGAAGAGAACAGATATACTTAGCAAGACTAAGGCTCCAGAGTAGTGTTCTAAGGGACCACCTATTTAAAAACGCACTGTGTTCCTGTGGTCGAGTAGAAACTACCTCTCATAATTTCTTCAAATGTCCAAAATATAATGAAATTCGAAAGGATACTATCGGGACGATCTCTTGTTTTAATCTTAAGATTATCTTATATGGGGATTGACTAAAAGCTAACAAGTCAATATGCAAATATTTCATAAAGTTTCTGAATACATAAATAAAACAAAACGTTTTGAAAAAAATCTAGTATAAGTACATATATTATATATTTATACTTTTTTTTCTTTAAATATGATGTAAAATCGAGTGGATTTTCCGGTGTAATTGATTGTGGTCGGACGTGTGTGTTGGTTCCAGTGACTGTCTAGAAAAGTAGATAAGAGTTGACTGTATTTTGTTGGTTTTTTTTTGTTTTTATTCCTCATTTTTTTCCTTTATTGTATTTGTTTGGGTTTTTTTTGTATTTTTTTATTAATTTTTGTTTTGCTTGTGTGTGTGTGTTTATTTATTCAATGTATCATATGCTACCATAAAATGAATATACAGTTGGTATGTTATATTGTATGTTAAAAAGATGTTTTTCGTTTTTGTTTTTTTTAGGGAGACGGATTTATAAAAGTTTTCCAATTTTGTTTCCAATTCCCATATTTTGAACTTTATGTAACATTGTAATATTTTTCTTGACATTTTTCAATAATAAATACTGTTTAAACTAAGTAATGATAACTGTTAAGGAGAGCATGCATTTTTTGTTTTGATGTAATCGATTTTATTTCCAATCACTGTTATTTTTATCGGCATTATATATATAAATGCTATCATTATGTTTTAGTTCTATTAGCTTTTTGTTCTCACGTTGATGAAATGTCCCCAAACTGTTTGAAGTGAAATTTTGCTATATCTAAGTGTGAGTCCAACTTAATTTCAAGGGCTACATAGTAAAACTGCATTATTTCAGGCGTACAAAATATTCAAACAATCTTTAAACTACATTTTGTTCTATTTGCTTGACATTAAGAGACGTTTAATGGTGTATTTACGATATTAGCTAATCTAAAATACTTGGATTATCCTCCAATCATGCACGGAGAAGATCACAAGACAAATATATGTTCCTTTTAAGAACAAACAAATAAGTCAAGTCCTTTTATACATTGTTACCCTTTATAATAGTTTAACCATTTTTTCTTCTTTGACATGTATGACCACTTTATCGATTTAAAAAAGAAGTTATTGATATATAATGAATATTTTGTTGTTCTACCCCTACTCTCGCGTGTTGATTACAGATCTGTTTACTATCGGTGAACAAAATTGAAGATAAAACCTAAAATAAATCAACAATGATTCCATTTTTTATCTTCAAACACCATTATTATAAATAAATCCCATTGTTTGTTTCCCATTTACCTATCAGCATTTGTATTTTACCAATTGTACTCTTGTAAATCCGAACTTATGTTACCGTTTATTGAGTTTTAATATTCAGCTGGATGTGTAGTTACAAATGTATCCTTGCAAACCGTTTACTAATTCAAAAAAACAATTCAGTCAATTTCGCCACAAATAAATATTTCAACTTATTTTTCAAATGTACAATCCCATATTAAAGACGTTTTTGTTTGTATGTACTAACTCAGGAATACGACATTCGTTGTCCATTCGTTTGTGATGTGTTTTGTCATTTGATTTTGCCATGTGATTAGGCAAATCTAGATTCGATTATCCTCTTAGTTCAGTATTTGTGTGATTTCACTTTTTAAAACCAGTCCAAGTTAACAAAGATTTCATTTCTTCTTAAATTCGAGAATAGAAAATCACATATCAAGTCAATTGATATATATAAAAAAGAGAAATAGTATCAACTGAAGATTTATGATTCCACATCACCTTTTATCTCATATAATACACAATTTACTATGAATACATACTGTAGGCATTTTACTTTTGAGATGATTCATAAACTAAGATAATAATCTCCTTTAATATTGACATCACCGTGATATTTCTTCTTTTGATAAGATTATTTTTTTCAATTTCAATCTTTATCAAAACTGTTTCCATTTTCGACAAATAATCTTATCTTTTAAACTGTTGGGCATCACATAAAATTGCATAAAAACTGCATATTATTTAATGATAAAAGATTTATTAAATGTTTGTCATAATTTTTCAAATATAACTGTAGCCTTGTTCTTTTACTTGTTCGTTTGCCAATTGTATTTCGTGTATAAATAATATATATAATTTAACTCATTCAATTATTAATTGTGAACATACTTTATAAGCTGAACAAGCCATATTTAATATATTTCTTTTCAGTTGAAATAACAGTAAACAAATTATAGAGCGTTCAAAAATCAAGAATATAAAAGACAAATAAAGAGTTGGTAAAATAATTTTTGTACATTGTAACAATGATAAGTTGAATACTTTGTACATAATAATTGAAATTATTATTAACAGTTACACAATGTGTTATTCAGCGCTAACAT
Source organism: Mytilus galloprovincialis (assembly GCF_965363235.1). NCBI lineage: Eukaryota > Metazoa > Mollusca > Bivalvia > Mytilida > Mytilidae > Mytilus > Mytilus galloprovincialis. The sequence continues at coordinate 58,225,711 of NC_134851.1, forward strand.
AGATATTGAGTAACTATATAACGGTCTTACATGTTTATTTATAATGTAGTTTTCTAGATTTGCACCTTTAGTTTCACCAAAATAAGATATGTATAAGCATACGTATTCCATACTTAAACTTATTTATATGTTGTTGGGGTAATATTAAGACGGATATTTTTTGAGACAATTTAAGAAAAATCGATACGACTTTTTGTCAGAATATGTTGAAAATTGAGATAAAACGATCGTTTCTGTTCAATTTCTTATGTAAAGTTTTGTCATTTATTATTTAAAATGTTTTAATAAAAAAAAATATATGTATATGTTGGTTTTTTTAGCATTAAGGTGTGTTCTTTTTTATGTACTACTTTGCTAAACGGGATTGTCAATATAATTATGGAAAAGACATATATATGCACATGATGTACGTGTAATAATTAAATCATTTGCAACAATGAATGGCATTACGACAACGTGCTATTTCCCATACCATATATCCATGTTCAGTGCTCAATTTGTTCTGGGTTAACTTCTAGTTTATTAAACTTTTATACGTTTTATATTTTGAACAGAACGGACGGACGCATAGACGAAAAACTTCAATATCCCTTTTATTATCTCAAGATCAATGACTTTTAATTAAGTGCCAGTCTGCACAAGAATCTGGCAGTGGTGAAAACATGACAAAAAAAATATCCAATTTGACAATGATTTCAGTTCATAATGTGTAGTTATGCACAAAAATAACATTTATTTCCGTTTTCTGTTCTGGTAATAGAAGATACAATTTGCTTGAAATGCACTAGGAATTGACGAAGAAGGGGAAATAACTCTGTAATTTGCTATCATTCTAACCAATTTTCCAACCAAGTTATTTGATATTACCATACACTCAAACGAAAGACTAATAACTTTTAACTCAGGATGATGGTTAGTATTGAATAGCATGATTAGCTCGGTGGTTTTTTTCTGATCATGTTTTGATTTTTACCTAAATTGCCTGATTCTTACAAAGACTAGTACTTAATAATGCGTTTGTACGGGATGTTCTACCCGCAGCAATATAATTAAAAACAAGACATAACAATGCGCATGATCAGTGCAACAGGACGCTTCTTCTTGATTTCCTCTTGAATTTTGAGTACCCTGTATTGTGTAGTTTTTCTAGTCAATGTCTTGTCAGTTGAAATCTCCACCAGTTAACTGTTAACCACACTGACATTTTTTATGTTTTTGTTCTATACCTGAAGTGGAACTTGTGGTGAGTACTAGATCTGTTTGAATTTCGATTCAAAATTGAAAAAAAATTCATTTTCCTCCTGATGATCCTGATGTAAGTACTTCAGGTGACTCTGCTGTTAGATAATTTGTGTCATTTATCAAATCGTGGAAATGTACTATAGATTGTAGTAAATAAGTTTAGTTTTAAAAAAGTCTGGACAAGCACACAGTACTTACATGGAAGATATCATAAGTAATGACTTGGAGAAAAACCCTAAAAATTCTGTTCATATGTAAAGAGCTGGAAGCAAGGTTCATCCTAGATTGTGACCGTGAAGTCATTAAATGGCTTCCTAAGAGTGACACAGATACTAAGGCATCGATACTGTCCCAGCAATTCCAGCCAGCGAACACAAAAGAAGATACCAGTACGTTACCTGACCTAGGCACACGTCAACATCCAACCATAGACAACCATGCAAGAGGTGTCTATAAACACGTATAGCGACTCCGACCATTCAAAGCAACAGGCCCTGGTGAAGTTCTAGCAAACGTTTTTAAACAGGCAGCTGAATCACGAGTTCCTCTCTTACCCGGATGTTCCAGCTTTCCCTGGACCAGGGTAAGATCCAGACGAATGGCGCAAAGCACACATCGTGCCAAGATGCACCAACCCTTAAATAACAGGCCCGTGATATTGACATCCATTCTATGCAAATGACTAGAATTTATTATACATAGCACAGTAATTGATCACTTCGATCGACCATTTCATTCTATGCGACGAACAACATGGATTCAGAAGTCGACGTTCCTGTGAGACCCAATAAGTTGTAACACTCAATAAGATAGCCAAAAACATGGATCAGGGACACCAGACTTACATCATTTCATAGTATTTTTCAAAAGCCTTTTGAAAAGGTTTCACACATCACACGCTTTTAAAAATGGCACCCTAAGGGTAGACAGGAACAACATTGAGCTGGATAAACGACTTATTAAGCAGTAGAACCCAGCCAGGTGTTCTAGAAGGACATCAATCTACTTCTTCAGGTTTTATATCAGGAATTCCATAAGGGACAGTCTGAGGTCCTCTCCTATTCGTGTCTGTTAATCAAGCTCTGTTCTTTACCTATAAATAAATGAAATAAAATTTTAGAGGATTGCAACACAATTTCATATTGCAGTCCTAAGTATGAAAATGTTCAAATTGTAATGGCATATTGTAATTCTAAACTGTTTCCCAAATTTTATCGCCATGAAGATCATAAGAAACATTTTATTAGAATGAAGTATGTCAATAAAGGTTATCTTTAACGACCATTCTGTTAAAGACCAAATCCATAGACATTTTGATTATACTGAACTCCCTCTTTTTTGCTATATTTTCAAGAAATCTACCCGGAAATATGTGTTTATCTATAGCCAATTGTGTAAAGATATAAATATCAGTGAAAATACACCTGTGTCATGTAATTGCAGTAATTCCGAATAAACGCATTTACCATGTCGTAACAGGAAACCTTAACATCGTTTGCAACCGAAAGTAAAGAACTAAATAGCGTACCCCGTCAATTATTAATTGGTAAAACGGGAAAAATCTTTGGACTCTTTTCTTTTTAATTCAGTAATGAAGATAGTTTATATTCGTATACAACATTTTAAAGAACTTTTACTATAAACAACAACCATAAAAAACATATTTCGCGTATCAAACATAAACTAAAAGAACTAGCCAAGGAAGTTGTGTTTGTCCCGGCTTATAAAGCTGCTAATTATATCATTATTGTTTGACGTAAACTTTATATTGAGGTTCTGCAAAAAGAAATCACGAATTCACCAACATTTCAACTGACTTCATTTTCAGAAAACGACAAATTTTCAAATATATTTAAGCCTGACGTTTAAAATTTAATATATCAAACTGTCTCAACAAAAAACGTATCGTAACACTTATGATGCAATTTCAGAATCTTGATATTATCAATATATCATGTTGTTGTTTTATTATTCATACCATTTTATTACAGTTGTTCTATTTAAAAATGTAGTGCACACATTACTGAATGTATTGTGAAACATAAAAGTCTATGATTGATTGATATTCTGCACTATTAACGTAGTATAATCAAGTTATTTAAACATGTTAAGGACACACCAATCAAAATATTATCCATGACGGAAAGACGGCTTCGTAACCAGCAAACATAGAAGATACTCGACTATGTACCAGATCGTTAGAAAAAGTTTCGTTATGCATTTATTGAAGCCTAAATCAATCAATAAGCACATCTTTACTGCTGATCTTTTAATTTCAAATTAAACTATTTCCGAATTTTTATTTTACAAATGAACTAGATTTGTGTTTTCATTCATCCATGATTTGACAATGTAATTTCGAAACGGCAACACACCATGTATCTTTAATGGTTATAATGGAAAAAACTATAACAATAGGGTATATTACAATATTAAATTCAGAGAGTTATCGATTAAATCTAAAGTTAACGAATATCATTCTAATCTATTACGATAAATAAAGAAATAACACACTACACAAATCGATAAGAATGTGCTATGCATCTTTAGGTATTTTATTATTGTATTGTCTTTTGATTAGATCTATGTATTATCCGTCTTACATACTGTTTTACCTATTAAATGACAGATTTAAAAATCGTGGGATAGATTGAACCATGTGCTGCTTATACTTAGATAAAAGAAAAAAAAATGCCATGTAGTAATCTATTATTATTGCATAGCAATATAATATTTCCCACAGAAAGTAGCCAAAAGTTAGCGTGCAATAAATTCTAAAATAGCACTAGTGCAATAAACCTTCAAAATTCATATCGTCATCAACATGATCAACGACACAATGTTAGTTTAAACCATTTTTTTTTTACTTTTAAATGTTATATTGCTATACAATAAATGCATAACATTTTGGAATATTGTCCATCGTAGAACAAATATAAAAATCTACTCGGGACAATATTCCCCAATATTCATGCAGTAACCCTATATTATTATATGATTATTATATACTAAGAGTAATAACTTGTAGTTTTCACTGTTTGAGAATAGAATTCAATGTATGTTAATTCCATATTTTCCGAGAAGATATTAAGCGGGCTAATACATATGTATGAAAAGTCACATGCCTACAGCTATTATTACATGCATTTCCACGGCGTTCTCATATAGCATTCCGGCGTTCCTAGACCAGAAACAGTAAATAGTTAAAAGTATGATTAACACAACTACTGTGAATTCATTGTTATCAAATATCCACAAAACCGCTCTTTTCCACAATCGACGAAAATTGATACCAACGAAAATATATGAATACAGAGTTGTTAACGCTAAAGATGAATGAGTTTTTACTTTCAAATGCAAAAAAAAGCACACTTGTGCAATCTGAAGTAAACGTCCATATTTTACAGTATAACGAAATCAGAGTAAATGCGCATCTCATCCGGTAGACAATATAAGTTTCCATTTTGACTGCATGAAAGTGTTTATAGTAAATGCGCCTTTACTAGTTGTGCATGCAGAGTAAACGTGCGTGTACTTTATTTAATGATTGGTCTGACCCAAACAGTGTTTCTGTTTGTACTTTAATAAATAAGCCGTTCGGTTTCTCGTTTTGTTCAGGTCTTGTTTTGCTGACCATTCACTGTGGGCTTTATTAGTTGTCGAAGGCCGTACGGTGACATAGAATTGTTAATTCTGTTTATTTGTTCTCGTATGAGAGTTGTCTGATTGTCAACCATAATCACATTCTTTTCTTTTATATACCTACTGACATTTCCAAAGTAGCTGACTTCACAGTAATTTGTTATTTTGAAAACAGATACATGTAAACATATGTATAGTATACAAAGCAAGACTTTAAAAGTTCGTCGCAAGATAACACAAGTGTTATCTTTAGCATCTTCAATTATTTATTTTTGTTCAAATCACAGTTGCAGATCATATTTTAACTGATAGATTGTGTCAAAACTGTCCAAACGAGAGAAGACAAGAAGTAGTTCAGATGGAATAGTTATGAATGTATTTACTCTAGAGGTAAACTTGATTCTCAATTTGTCCATGTATTATTGAATGCTTAATTACAATCTCCTGGTTGATAAATATAAATGAACAGATATGACTACGGTAAAATCATTTACATAATTTATTCATGAGACAGGTAGATTCTAATAACATTAACGGTACCAATTTTCCTGCACCAGATGCGCATTTCGACAACACATGTCTCTTCAGTGATGCTCGTGGCCAAAATATTTGATATCCAAAGCTTAAATAAAAGATGAAGAGCTATAATACAAAGGATTCAAAAAGTCCAGTTTTTGTTCTGAGGCGGTTATGTTTCCTAAGTATAGTTCTCTTGTGCAACCACTGTTGATCCAAATGCATCTGAATCCATTTGATTACAAAACCTTGAAACCAATTTACTTGTTAGGTTCGCGAATTTAACAATTAAGATACTGCGTGATTATATTAAGAATTGCAGAAACGTTCTGACTACTGTTTTATATTCCTTAAACGTGATACTTTGGTTTGAGTGCAACTGAGTATCAGGTATGGTGAAATGTAAAAAGAATAGGTTCAAACCGTAAGATTGTAATGATTGTAATATCAGTTTATTGTATTTCTTTTTGTTTTTTTGTTTTTTACATAAATCAGACCTTTTAGAAATGATTAGTTTTTGGGATGTTGGTTAAAGCCTATACGACGACCTTTTGTTGTTGTCGTCAAGGTTATTTAGTCTCTAGTTCAGAGTTATCTCACGTAACATGAAATACACCAAATCATGCGTTTTCTAATGTAAACATGGTCATTCATAAAATTGCAAAAAACCCGCAATATTCTATATGTACCAATCGAAAGTGAGGGGCCAGTAATGCAGTGGTTGTCGTGTTTTTGTGTTTCTTGTACTTTGGAGTTATATATTTTAGTGGGTACCAATTTTCAGTGGATTTAGGAAAACTCAGAGGAAAATTAAATCGCAAACTCCCTTATCACATTGCAAAATCAAATGACAAAAACACCATAAAAAACGAATGAACAACAACTTTCATTAAAATAGATATAATTGTAATTCAAATTGTGTTTGTTTTCAAATATCTATTTTAACTTAATGGTGTTTCCTTCTTTTTTATTTCATCTATAAAAAGCTACATATATAGTGAGTGCAACACTGTCTTTGAACTTGAAATTAAGAATTATAAATGAAAGGAGCAACTTACACAACTAATATAGTAGCAATTTTCTTGTTTAAAACCCTAAAAAATTTTCAGTGAAATATTTATTACAGGAAACAGATATCATTTTGGATGACAAGCACATAACGCAGGATAGTAATCAAATGGGAATAATTGATTTTGATCAAACAGACCAAGAAATAATGATAGGCAACAATGAAATTCGGAAGCGATGCACAACATTTCCAAAAGTAAGCACTTCAGGTGACTCTGCTGTTAGATAATTTGTGTCATTTATCAAATTTATCAATTGTGTAAAGATATAAATATCAGTGAAAATACACCTTTGTCATGTAATTGCAGTAATTCCGAATACACGCATTTACCATGTCGTAACAGGAAACCTTAACATCGTTTGCAACCGAAAGTAAAGGACTAAATATCGTACCCCGTCAATTATTAATTAGAACGAGTGTCGTAATATCATCCACGACCCACTCCGTACTAATTACTGTTTGAAATTGGTAAAACGGGAAAATCTTTGGACTCTTTTCTTTTTAATTCAGTAATGAAGATAGTTTATATTCGTATACAACATTTTAAAGAACTTTTACTATAAACAACAACCATAAAAAACATATTTCGCGTATCAAACATAAACTAAAAGAACTAGCCAAGGAATTTGTGTTTGTCCCGGCTTATAAAGCTGCTAATTATATCATTATTGTTTGACGTAAACTTTATATTGAGGTTCTGCAAAAGGAAATCACGAATTCACCAACATTTCAACTGACTTCATTTTCAGAAAACGACAAATTTTCAAATATATTTAAGCCTGACGTTTAAAATTTAATATATCAAACTGTCTCAACAAAAAACGTATCGTAACACTTATGATGCAATTTCAGAATCTTGATATTATCAATATATCATGTTGTTGTTTTATTATTCATACCATTTTATTACAGTTGTTCTATTTAAAAATGTAGTGCACACATTACTGAATGTATTGTGAAACATAAAAGTCTATGATTGATTGATATTCTGCACTATTAACGTAGTATAATCAAGTTATTTAAACATGTTAAGGACACACCAATCAAAATATTATCCATGACGGAAAGACGGCTTCGTAACCAGCAAACATAGAAGATACTCGACTATGTACCAGATCGTTAGAAAAAGTTTCGTTATGCATTTATTGAAGCCTAAATCAATCAATAAGCACATCTTTACTGCTGATCTTTTAATTTCAAATTAAACTATTTCCGAATTTTTATTTTACAAATGAACTAGATTTGTGTTTTCATTCATCCATGATTTGACAATGTAATTTCGAAACGGCAACACACCATGTATCTTTAATGGTTATAATGGAACAAACTATAACAATAGGGTATATTACAATATTAAATTCAGAGAGTTATCGATTAAATCTAAAGTTAACGAATATCATTCTAATCTATTACGATAAATAAAGAAATAACATACTACACAAATCGATAAGAATGTGCTATGCATCTTTAGGTATTTTATTATTGTATTGTCTTTTGATTAGATCTATGTATTATCCGTCTTACATACTGTTTTACCTATTAAATGACAGATTTAAAAATCGTGGGATAGATTGAACCATGGGCTGCTTATACTTAGATAAAAGAAAAAAAATGCCATGTAGTAATCTATTATTATTGCATAGCAATATAATATTTCCCACAGAAAGTAGCCAAAAGTTAGCGTGCAATAAATTCTAAAATAGCACTAGTGCAATAAACCTTCAAAATTCATATCGTCATCAACATGATCAACGACACAATGTTAGTTTAAACCCTTTTTTTTTACTTTTAAATGTTATATTGCTATACAATAAATGCATAACATTTTGGAATATTGTCCATCGTAGAACAAATATAAAAATCTACTCGGGACAATATTCCCCAATATTCATGCAGTAACCCTATATTATTATATGATTATTATATACTAAGAGTAATAACTTGTAGTTTTCACTGTTTGAGAATAGAATTCAATGTATGTTAATTCCATATTTTCCGAGAAGATATTAAGCGGGCTAATACATATGTATGAAAAGTCACATGCCTACAGCTATTATTACATGCATTTCCACGGCGTTCTCATATAGCATTCCGGCGTTCCTAGACCAGAAACAGTAAATAGTTAAAAGTATGATTAATACAACTACTGTGAATTCATTGTTATCAAATATCCACAAAACCGCTCTTTTCCACAATCGACGAAAATTGATACCAACGAAAATATATGAATACAGAGTTGTTAACGCTAAAGATGAATGAGTTTTTACTTTCAAATGCAAAAAAAACACACTTGTGCAATCTGAAGTAAACGTCCATATTCTACAGTATAACGACATCAGAGTAAATGCGCATCTCATCCGGTAGACAATATAAGTTTCCATTTTGACTGCATGAAAGTATTTATAGTACATGCGCCTTTACTAGTTGTGCATGCAGAGTAAACGTGCGTGTACTTTATGTAATGATTGGTCTGACCCAAACAGTGTTTCTGTTTGTACTTTAATAAATAAGCCGTTCGGTTTCTCGTTTTGTTCAGGTCTTGTTTTGCTGACCATTCACTGTGGACTTTATTAGTTGTCGAAGGCCGTACGGTGACATAGAATTGTTAATTCTGTTTATTTGTTCTCGTGTGAAGAGTTGTCTGATTGTCAACCATAATCACATTCTTTTCTTTTATATACCTACAGACATTTTCAAAGTAGCTGACTTCACAGTAATTTGTTATTTTGAAAACAGATACATGTAAACATATGTATAGTATACAAAGCAAGACTTTAAAAGTTCGTCGCAAGATAACACAAGTGTTATCTTTAGCATCTTCAATTATTTATTTTTGTTCAAATCACAGTTGTTCTCAAATGCAGATCATATTTTAACTGATAGATTGTGTCAAAACTGTCCAAACGAGAGAAGAAAAGAAGTAGTTCAGATGGAATAGTTATGAATGTATTTACCCTAGAGGTAAACTTGATTCTCAATTTGTCCATGTTTTATTGAATGCTTAATTACAATCTCCTGGTTGATAAATATAAATGAACAGATATGACTACGGTAAAATCATTTACATAATTTATTCATGAGACAGGTAGATTCTAATAACATTAACGGTACCAATTTTCCTGCACCAGATGCGCATTTCGACAACATATGTCTCTTCAGTGATGCTCGTGGCCAAAATATTTGATATCCAAAGCTTAAATAAAAGATGAAGAGCTATAATCCAAAGGGTTCAAAAAGTTTTTTTTTTTTTCTGAGGCGGTTATGTTTCCTTAGCATAGTTCTCTTGTGCAACCACTGTTGATCCAATTGCATCTGAATCCATTTGATTACAAAACCTTGAAACCAATTTACTTGTTAGGTTCGCGAATTTAACAATTAAGATACTGCGTGATTATATTAAGAATTGCAGAAACGTTCTGACTACTGTTTTATATTCCTTTAACGTGATACTTTGGTTTGAGTGCAACTGAGTATCAGGTATGGTGAAATGTAAAAAGAATAGGTTCAAACCGTAAGATTGTAATGATTGTAATATCAGTTTATTGTATTTCTTTTTGTTTTTTTGTTTTTTACATAAATCAGACCTTTTAGAAATGATTAGTTTTTGGGATGTTGGTTAAAGCCTATACGACGACCTTTTGTTGTTGTCGTCAAGGTTATTTAGTCTCTAGTTCAGAGTTATCTCACGTAACATGAAATACACCAAATCATGCGTTTTCTAATGTAAACATGGTCATTCATAAAATTGCAAAAACCCCGCAATATTCTATATGTACCAATCGAAAGTGAGGGGCCAGTAATGCAGTGGTTGTCGTGTTTTTGTGTTTCTTGTACTTTGGAGTTATATATTTTAGTGGGTACCGATTTTGAGTGGATTTAGGAAAACTCAGAGGAAAATTAAATCGCAAACTCCCTTATCACATTGCAAAATCAAATGACAAAAACACCATAAAAAACGAATGAACAACAACTTTCATCAAAATAGATATAATTGTAATTCAAATTATGTTTGTTTTCAAATATCTATTTTAACTTAATGGTTTCCCTTCTTTTTTATTTCATCTATAAAAAGCTACATATATAGTAGCAATTTTCTTGTTTAAAACCCTAAAAATTTTCAGTGAAATATTTATTACAGGAAACAGATATCATTTTGGATGACAAGCACATAACGCAGGATAGTGATCAAATGGAAATAATTGATTTTGATCAAACAGACCAAGAAATAATGATAGGCAACAATGAAATTCGGAAGCGATGCACACCATTTCCAAAAGTAAGTAATCGTTATGGAGCATCCCCTTATAGATATAATAAGAAAATACCCTGTCCTATGCAAGCTGTATTCATAGTACCATTAAGTGTCTTTTATTTTTTGATACAGTTTGTTTGTTCGTTATATCAATCTTGGTTTATACGCTTACACCATTGTCACGGGCTAGGGAAACACACTTGTTAACCTCAGCCGAATTATCATACGTATGTATGTTTAGAATGCCTGCTTTTAATGGTTGTCATTTATTGCATCAAAATATGAGCTTGACTGTCCTTCTGGTATCCCTAGCCCCTGTTTCTAAATTTCATAAATTCAAATGTGGCATAACGTTTGTGCCTTTTCGCCATCGTATGTGACGTCACATTTTTTTAATTACGTTGACGCCTGGACTGATTCGGGTGTGTCTATTTTGTGATAAACTTAGCATTATGTATTCGGGTGTAGTTTTCTGTAATTAGTTAATACTTCAGTTTCATTATGTATATCTCTTTCATATTCATTTGTTAAAATGTATTGTTTGCAATAGCATTAAGTGTTCTATATAATAAGGATGTTCTTATCCCTTGCATAAAAACAATGCCGTATTTGGCAAAACCTTTTCAACTTTTGATCTTCAGTGCTGTACAACTTTGTACCTTTTTCACTTTCGATCTTTTATATCTGGGCGTTATGTATTGGGTTTAGTTTTCTATAATTAGTTAATAGTTCAGTTTCTTTATGTATATCTCTTTCATATTCATTTGATAAAATTTACTGTTTGCAATAGCATGAATTGATCTATATAATAAGAATGTTCTTATCCCGGGTAAAAACAATGCCGTATTTGGCGAAACCTTTTCAACTTTTGATCTTCAGTGCTGTACAACTTTGTACTTTTTCACTTTCGATCTTTTATATCTGGGCGTCACTGGTGAGTTTTGTGTGGACAAGGCGCGTTTTTGGCGTAAACCTGAGGCTTTTTGTTATCTATTAATCATGTTTTTCTTTGTCTAATATGTTCTCCTATTTATTTTTATTGTAGTCCTGTAATATTATGTTGTCATTTCAATGTTATATTTAACTTTGTCATTATAGTGCGAGGTTTGGCATGCCACAAAACCAGGTTCAACCCACCACTTTTATTCCCCTTTAAAAGTGTCCTGTACCAAGTCAGGAAGATGGCCATTGTTATATTATTGTTCGTTTCTGTGTGTGTTGCATTTTAACGTTGAGTCGTTTGTGTTTTTTTCTTATTTTTGAGATATTGAGATAAGACGTTGCACGGTACTTGTCTATCCCAAATTCATGTATTTGGTTTTCATGTTACATTTGTTATTTTCGTGGTGTTTTGTCTGATGCTTGGTCCGTTTCTGTGTGTGTTGCGTTTCTGTGTGTGTTGCGTTTCTGTGTGTGTTGCGTTTCGGTGTTGTGTCGATGTTCTCCTCTTATATTTAATGCGTTTCCCTCGGTTTTGGTTTGTTACCCCGATTTTGTTTTTTGTCCATGGATTTATGAGTTTTGAACAGCAGTATACTACTGTTGCCTTTATTGATATCAGTTTATTGTATTTATTTTTGTTTATTGTTTTTTACATAAATCAGACCTTTTAGAAATGTTTTGTTTTTTGGATGTTGTTTAAAGGCTATGCGATGACCTTTTGTTGTTACCGTCAAGGTAATTTAGGCTCTAGTTGTTACGGCCAAAAATCGCCTTTAAATTGTAGCCAACAAAAGACACAAATCAATAGTAAAATTTAACAATATTTATTATACAAAAGTTTACAAAAGGTATTACACAAATATTACTGTCAACTTAACTGTCAAATATGAGTCCAATATTTTTTCTTTATCTGTATCCGGAAATCTTTCGGAATCCAATCTGAATATTATGTTCACTATACTAAGGTCACAATCCAGTATGATATTGTTTGTAAAATAAAAGTGTCAATCCAAATGCTGTGAATACTAATGTCTATCAATGTCTATGTCCAAGTTTGATAATGAGAGTTTAACTTTAGTGTCTGTATATATAGTGTTGTCATGGAAAATTCTAGAACACTCTATAATGGAACATTGTGGAAAATCCTGGAAAGTTTCTGGAATAACGTAGAAGTTTAAATTACCCATCTTTTATAAGGATCATTCTAGGAAGTTCCAATCATTCTGTGATTGTTCCAGTGATTCCTAAACTGCACAGTTATAAGATTATTTGGTAAATAACTATCAGGCCATACAATACAAATTAGGCCAACATAAATAAACATAATAATTACAATATCATAACATAGTTGAGAGTTGTCTCACGTAATATGAAATACACCAAATCTTTTGTTTTTTAATGTAAACATGGTCTTTCGTAAAATTGCAAAAACCCCGAGATATTCTATATGTACCAATCGAAAGTGAGGGGCCAGTAATGCAGTGGTTGTCGTGTTTTTGTGTTTCTTGTACCAACTTCATTGATAATTTAGATATATAATTGCTATAGCCTGCACATCTTCTACGACACAACAGAAATACAGCACTAAAATGAAACACACACATAAATAATCATTGTTCCTATGCAGTAGAATGAAAATAGAAGTTCCGTAGTCTAATTTTAATTTCAGTTTAAATTTTCAAACTAAATCTCAGCATAGCGTTTGTAAATATGTTCTGGTATATGCGGATTTACTTGGGAGGTAACATCCATTATTATGAATCTCTCTGTGTCTGTGGTAAGTCCAGAAAAAAGAACAATAACAAAATACTGAACTCAGAGGAAAATAAAATCGGAAAGTCCCTTATCACATTGGAAAATCAAATGACAAAGAAAAAAACATCAAAAACAACAACTTTCATATTCTAATATATTAAGAATTTTATCACGATGTTGTTTGAAAAGCGAAAGAATCACTTCATAGTAGAATAAAAGTTACTAGTTCGAATTAAAAGTGTGTTGAAATTGTTATGGTTTCAAACACATATACGTAAGATATTGAGATAAAAGCCATTTTATCACAATAAAAAAAAAGTATAAATGGAACCAAAGTTTATTTCATAGATAACACAATTAGTTAAAGAAAATGGTAAATGCGATTTAACTTTCAAGTACACGCATAAACAATACACTTGTGATATCTGTAATAAACGCCAGTTTTCTTGGGTTTCGTGTGGGGCACTTGGAAGAATCAGCAATATACAGTTGTGTGTAAGGACACCTATGTAGTTTAGTTATCCAATACAGTAATGGACGATCCAGTTCTTCATATTTGATTAAAATTCCAAACGAAGATAGAACAGACATATGATTATGACTGCGGTAATATCATTTACAAATTTTATTTATGCTACATGTGAGATTCTTAAACGAATCCGTTTTTTGAAGAAGTTATGTTTCTTTAGCATAGTTACCTTAGTACAACGACGTTTCCGAACCAATTGTATCTGGTTCCATTTGTATATCAAAACATAAAAAACAAATTACTTATTAGTTTCTATGATTAACAATAATTACATCGATTGATTATTTCATGAAAACTATTACATATTCCGAAAACCTGATATTTTGGTTTGAATAAGTTCAAAGTATAATTTTGTGATGAATTGCCAATGAAGTTTAAATAAAATGATGATATAACCTCTTCTTTACGCATACATTGGAAGGAATTAACATACATATTTATTCCATTACAATGAAGTTGTATTTCCTTGCAACTGATGCATAAATATCCCACCTATCATACCTGGTAGCGATTTCTAAATAGGAGTTGAAGTCATAAGTGTAATTCTGAAGAGGTTTTACAAATTTTGTTATTTCATTTCCAATTTAGTGATGGTCAGATGTGTTATGTTCACTAAAACTAAGCCGATAATATTCATTGTTTTCTCATATGATCACGCCACTTTTTATTTTTAATTAAATAATATTCAAGATAACTATTTTTTATTCAAATTTTACACACCTCCTCCCGTAACACAGAATTTAAATCCTAAAATGTTGAAGTACGGCTTTAGCCGACAAAACCAATTGTATACTTATCTATGTAGTACTCTTTTATCAGATATGTAAAGGCGGCAATTTTATAAATATCAGCTACATTATAATTCCAAAGTGAGTTCATAACTATTGGGAAGACCAATCACTTCTAAAATGTCAAATTTATTCGTCTGAACTCCGAGAATCATACTTAGTAATATTCATTGTTAATGTAATTAATGTTCGTAGTCAATATCATGAGATTTGATTTGACTGTCATGCAAGTGAAATATTTAGCTAGCAGGTTTAATCAATCATTTTCTACATTAGAAATGTCTGTACCAAGTTAGTTATATGAGAGTTGGTATCCGTTCGTTTGATGTGTCTGAGATTTTGATTTTGCAAGTTAATTAGGTACCTTTTGTTTAGGAGTTTCGTGAGTGTTCAGTTTTATTTGTGATTCTATTTTCATAAGGAAATTGCAAAATCAAAACCTCGAACACATCCTTGATACAATCTGTCATATGTCTTATTTGATGCAGGCATTTTCTAATGTCGAAAATAATGGATAAAGCCTGATTTTGTATAGCTAGCTAAATTCATCACTTGTATGAATATGGCATAAAAATTATATTTAAACAGTTATAATTGATATTAAGACTTGTGAGTGCACATTTCCGTTTGAGCCTGAAATTAGAAATAGTGAAAAAAGGAATAACTCATACAAATATTTTTGTAATATATTTTTTTGTTTTCAACTAAACATTTAATGTGAAATATCTCTTACAGGACAAAATTCCAAAACTGTTTGATCGTACTAAAACAGAGCATTTGGATCGAACAAAAGAAGAGTTAGTCGAAGTATGTAAACAAGTCTGTTATCGTAGTGGTGCATTCCGTTATATATATATACTGTACTATGATACATATTTTTAAGGCACCAGCTGAAAGGACGCCTCCGGGTGAGGGAGTTTCTCACTACACTTCGGCTGTTGTCTGCTCTATTGCCGGGTTGTTATCGCTTTGACACATTCCCCATTTCCTTTCTCAATTTTATACATATATAGTTAGATAAGGGCGTGTGCAATTCTAGCTGTAATCATAGTTCCATTTAGTATCTTTTATTATTTGATCAGCTTGTCGTATATTAATTTAATGGTAAAACTTGTCATATTTGTCACAGACAAGAGGAACACACATACACACCGTCACATTATGTATTTGTTAAACGCAGTATATTATGTTTGTTTTTCATTTATTGTTTTGTACATCAATTTGGACTCGGTTGAATAGTTTTTTTCTAATTGTTGGTGTCGTTGAAAGGCTGTACGTTAATCTTTTGTTACTAGACGGTAACACCAATAGATCAACGTACAGCCTTTCAACAACACAGAAAATTGAAAAAAAACTATATGTATGTTATATTTTAACCATTTGATTTTCTAATGTACACATGGTCGTACAGAACATTGCAGAAATAATTATGGTTAGTTTCAAACGAATGATAATGAATCCACGGTATGTGTTATTTGTAAAGTTGATATAGTGGTATGCTGTAGAAACATCAGTCCGGGTTACGGTAAGTTTGTCGACTTCAAATTCGTTAAACCATGACACGTTCTTTCTGTGCGTGTATCAAGACTTGGGTCTTAAGTCGAAGGGATGTTTCTATTTTTTCATGTATAGTATATGTTGAAAATTTTCGATTATGATGTACTTAAAGGAATGTTCATAAGCAAATTGCAAAATCAAAAGCTTGAACACATTAAACGAATTAATAGCAGCTAGCATATTCCTGATTTGGTACAGACAAGTTCAGATTTAGAAAATGGTAAATAAAACCTGTTTTTATACCAGGTTTTACTAATCACTGTTATGACTGTAGCTAAACATTTTATTGAAATAAATATAATTGTTATTGAAGCTTTGCTTGTATTCAAATATCTAAGTTTATTAAATGGTTTGTCCCTTCTTTTTACTTTCAAAAAAACTACCAACATGTTGAGTGCAAAATTATAATTAAACCTCAAATCAAGAATTGTAAAAAAGAAATAACTTGTACAATTTTCTTGTTTACGACAAAACATTATATCTAAATGAAATATCTATTACAGGATATTGTACGGCAGCACAAAAAGAAGAAGTTGGCACAGAATTCAATGCAACATTTAGCTGACAGATTAAGAAGTGACCCTGTTCAAACGATTGTCATATTTCTACTCATAATTTTTGTATATTGTTTTGTGTTCAAATACACTAACAATATTGATACTCATTTCAGCGTTTAGTTATTCCTAATCTATTTCGCAGCGATAAAATTTTGCAATGTAAAATTGTCCTAATGAAGATAGATCGAAAATCGAAGTGTTTCATATTTGCTGCGACGATTTTCATTCGCAATATTTGTTCTGCTCCCGAAAGTCACAACTATAAATCGCCGGCGAAAATTATTCGGTTAACAGTGGTTTCCAAAATTTAGTTTAATCCCTATATATTCGATATATGTCAGTCCAAAGCGAGCAGCCTGTCATTGTAATGTTTTTATGTTTCTTATTTCATATGGAATCTTTTTATTTCTATTAGTGAATACTAACTTTCGTGAATTTTGGAAATGTTTTTTATTGATATTTGATTTCTACAATTACCAAAGACTGCAGACATTTTGATAAAAAAAAATGTATTTCGTTGTAGGTTAGAATTCGTGGTTCAGATACTTATAAGACCATTAGTTTGTTCTTATTTAAAGGCTGAAAGGGTTGCCTACACTGGCTACATCAGCTTTATTCGAGTTTTGGGGTAGAAGTCTCATAAAAAGTCATACCACATTTACTTATTTCTATATCGTGAACCGGTCAAAACAGAAAAGGTGATACATTGTGGGATATAGAAAATACCATAGAAATAAAGTAGATTTACATAAACATGATAAATACCAAAAATAATAAATAATCGGAAATTTCGTTGTCAAATGACAAAATTGAAAACTCAAACAACTGGATAAGAGCAATCAATCTGAATTGAATGGATAGACTTTAACAGTGTGCAATCTATAATAAATCTTTAATACAGAACTTTTAATCAGTTCAAATAATTCTGCTAAATAGATGCTGTATCGGCAAAAGCATTTTGCCCTTAAAGAAAATATATTAAAGAAACACGGTATTTCAAAATTATGATATTTTAACATTATATGTTCTCCTCCTTTAAAATATGTTTAAAGATATGCACTACTATTATAAAGATGCATAATTGTTTCATAAAGCACATGTTACTACAGATAACATGTCCTATGATATTTGAAAAAACATATAAGACATTGCGTTTTTTTCTTAATTACACAAATTGTTAGATTCTTTAAGGAAGTTCGCGTGTCATGTTTTGTGATTTTTGTCAAGTTTTCGGAATCCTCTCGTTTTATCAATTTGTATGCCTTACAAAATTTGCCAATTATTCTCATTTTTTGTTAATCTTTTACATGTATAATAATACACCATATGTAACATAGTTTATGAGAACTTAAACTTGTCACTGAAAAGCTATGAAAAGTCAAAACAAAATATTTATCCGCAAAAATTAAAATGGCTGATATCTCAAAAACGAGCGCTTTGACCTATATATTTTTTTTGTTCCTTTATTAATCCCCTATCAATGTAAACTAGTGTTTTCAAAAGTTTATTCTTTTGAAACCGACAAGCTTACTTCCTTGACAAAGATGCAATGACATGTAAAAGTGATATGCTACTTTAATCAATGTATAAAGTCACTTCTGTTGTAAATTGGATTGTTCTGTTGTCAATCTGTATGTGTCATTTTTAACATTTGTATATTCTATTCTTATACACATGTTATACTATTGTATAAATACATGTTGTCTTTGTCATAATAAAAAAAAAGGTTATATCTTTTGATTATCAAATTCATTTTGTTTGACCATTTCCAAAACGTCTACAGATTAAACAAATAGAAAATGTGAATTAAGGAATTATTTTCAGCCAAAAGGCAGAACACAGCAGCTTATCATTAACATTCCGGAAAACACATTTGAAGTTTTTTTTTCTTGTAAATGACCAGCGTAAACTAATGAAGATTTATAAAAACAATTCCTTATCAAGATTTTAATGTATACATTTCAAATATGAACTACAATAATGGGAAAATGCAGATAGGATATCAATGAAATAAGTGCATTTATGATATTAAAAATAAAATCACAAAATACTGAATTTAGAGAAAAATTAATTCGGAAAGTCCATAATCACGAAGCAAAATCAAATAACAAAACGCATCAAAAACGAGTGGACAAGAACTGTCATATTCCTGACTTGGTACAGGCATTTTAAAATGTAGAAAATGGTGGATTAAACCTGTTTTTATAGACTAACCCGCTCACTTTGATGACAGTCTCATCAAATTCCGTTATATTTACATTGATGCGTTAACTAAACAGACACAATAAATAAAATAGTCAAAATATGGGTACATCAGTCATCATCGTATAACAATTTTAAAAGGAACAATTTAACCGAACACAAAAACATCTATCTACAAAGACATTCATAGATTTTTGTGTCTGACGTCAGAAAATGTTATACGTCACATAGATTTGTCGTTCAATGTGCATACAAACAATTTTAAAATTTACATAGGCAATGTAAGCATATAAGGTCAACAAATCAAAAGTATGTAGGAATAAATTTCAGAAATAGACCGAGATTGAAAATAGTTATATATAGAATTTATAAGAATCCACAAGTAGTTGATTCCACTACGCGATTGAATGATTTTGACGTTTATGGTTCAACGTATTTTGTAATTCATAATAGTAGAAATATATCATAATGACATAAAATAGAACAATATCATACTGACGGGATATTTTAAAGTACAGATTCACGTTGTAAGAACCAAAGAAATTCAAAAAGTCAAATATACAAATCACGCAACAAAAAATTAAAGACAATACAAACACATTGCCGAGATATATAAGAACCGAGCTACGTCAAACGAATGAGATGATAAACAACATCAGTACGCAGAATCTATACATCAAGACCATCGTGTATTATTTGTGAAGTCGATACGGAATATTTATCAACCAGTTCTTGGTACCTTCCGACTGTTTTAGAAAAAGGACGAGACGTTCTTTGACATACCTCTGGTTAATCAACTTTCTACTCGGACACTGATGACGTTTTACAAAGTCTGAGTAGGAGCTCCACGCTCTTGAATATCGAATAAACAGGGAAATATATATCCAATATGCGGGTGAAGTTGTTATATTGCTACTAAGGTGGGGGACATTTTAAATTTCAAAATTAAACCGTCTCGTTTTTCATAGATTCTGGTACTGAGATGACTGTGTAATTCAAGTTTGAGATATAAGTCTAAAAATGAGGCGGAGGAAGCCGTGTCTAATATTTTTTTAATCTCTAGTTCTGGGGGATATATTAATGGAACCCAATCAGAAAAGTTCGGATTGTTTATTGAAAGACACATCAATATATTTGAAAGTGAAATTAGATAATCTGCCTTCTTTGATTCTTTAGTTTTTGACAAGTGTCTGGAGGAACTCCGATTCATGAGAAAATAAGAAGGGGTCGGCAAGAAGAGGTGCATAGTTTTTTTCCCATAGGAATGCCGACAATTTGTTGGAAAATTCTACCTCCAAACTCAACAAATTTGTTATCGATAAGCACTCCAGCATACTGATCACTTGTTTTTCTGTGTAGCATGTTTTACTTTTTTGTTTGTCACTATTAACGTAAGATGTTTTATGAAATTCCAAAGTAATAAAATTTATAGCGTATGCTACCAGTTTTATGTTGAAAGGCATTGTGGATTATTTCTTTAAGGCGATTTTTCAATTTCACATGTGGAATGGTGGATTACAGGGTTGAAAAATCAAAAGTTTTGATAGAACTAATTTCAGAAAAAGACCGAGATTTAAAATGGTCTAGAAGTTCTTTATAATTTTTAAGAATCCACACATGGTTTATACCACTACGCGAGTAAACAGTTTCACAGTATTTCTGAAGACCCTCTTTCACTGCGGACATAATTTTAGTCAATCTAATGGACAATTATTTAGTGGAACATGAATATCAGTCAGCAATATACATTTGTTTGTACGGAATTTTGGTATCCAATACAAAAAAGGTTAGTTCACCGATGCGGTGTTCAATGTAATGTTTATGGGATTACCTGATTGCTCCTTTATACCCAATTCTTTTACAAGAAATTCATAGTAATACGATTTACATACAAAGACAATATTATTTGAAGCTTTGTCCGCAGGAACAACAACATACTCATCATGAAGAGATTATAGAAATTTCATGGCCTCTTTGTCTCTGACTTTGGTCGATCGTTCACACAGTTTTTCAACTTGCGAATGCGACGTTTTATCAGAGACCTGATAGTTTTAACCAATTCTGTCAAAGTGTCCAGTTCAACTTCTTCTCGCTTAGCCCATTTTGGCATAGTCCTCAATGGAATTCATAATTATTTTGAAGTTTTGGTTCCAAGTGTTGAGGTCTTGTAAACTTAAGACCATAAAAAATCAATGAGACAACCATCCCAAGTCCTATACCTACTTCGATATGCAGAAAATGTAATATAGAGAGGAAACATATGGATTGCTTAAGAGATCATTGAAATTCAAATATTAGAATTGCGATCAACGACAACCACTAAATTACTGGCCCCTGAATAAAATAAAAAAAGTGGCGGAGTTAATTATGTTATGGCGACTTTGATCCTACGTTAGGTTCATTTTCGTGTAAATAGTTGTCTCATTAGTTATTTACACACAAATTCAAAAAGAAAAAGTTCCTGTAATTCATAGCCCTATTGTTTTCTATGCCTCGATATATTCAACCTTTTGACAAAGTAAGAGTTTTTTTCTGTAAAAAAAATCTTTTTTATTAGAATTTTAATCAATGTTTTCAAAACGAAAACTGTTAAAAGTACTCAAAATTTGATTAATTAGTAACGATGCCAGTTTTGCAGGGTTATGCTGAACTAAAACAAGGCGGAAGGAAAGCGTAAATGTAACTTAACTTTAATTTAATTTAAAAAAAAAACACAAACCATTTGACCATTTATCTTTCATATATGCCCAACATGGCATGTGCATGCTTGTTAATACAACACCAGTAATGAATTGAACTGTTATAGTGCATTTACGATAAGTAAAAGTCTAAAATGCCTGAAAGGGAAAGGGTAACGTGTAAACATGGTGGTTTAAACATATTGATAATAATAACTCCCATTTTTCAAAATGATGGAAAAGGAGTGTGTTTTTGCTGAAAACGAAAACATACTTGTGAGTACAAAAATGAATCCAAAAGAGCAATGTATGTATCTTCTAGCTGCATTTCTTGTCAAAATGGTTAACAATTGCATTTCGTGAGAAACAATTTTTAAATTACGATAAAAGTTTATATTAATTTTAAAGTTATTCACACAATAATAAGAAACCAAAATAAAACATATCAGAGGAACAAACTCAGAAATCGAGATTTAACTGACAATGCCATTGACTGACCAACAGACAAACACAGTTACTCAAAACACAACACAGAATAACAGACTAAGTCACACGAATCCCACTCCAAAAACAAGTGTGTTTTGATGATCTCCGGAAATGTAAGCGTATCCGACTGCCCGTGTGCTTAACAAACCCGGTAAATAGTCTAAATCGGTAGATCACATTCGTGAAAAGAGAACGAAATTGTAGTAACGACCTTAGGGACATATCCGATATCATATGTAAAAAGATATTCTATATACTAGTATAACGGTCAACCAACTTGTGGTTAAGTATGAAAAATTTAAGAAGGGATGATTACAACTGCACCATTTTGAATGTCTTGTTTTAATATCAACCTTAATTAAGTAATACATCAGGATCCAGAAAAGAATGCATACACGAGATGTTAAAAAAATATCATGTACTGAAATCCATCACTCTGAAATAAAGTCTATGCAAAGGTGTTTAATAAATGATGGATATATCATTATATAATTTGTATTGTCTGCAGAGAATACAATCCCTGTGCATGTATAACTTTCGAAGAAAACATTTCAAGCAGTAATGTTGACAGCTCTTTGATTACCAAACTCATTTATCATATTAATACTACCATCATATAGATATACACTGCTACTTTTGTTTGCATAAGTACTATCTAAATGTATCTCTGTACTTGAAATCTGTAGTACTTGAAATTTACTTTTAATATTTAGTATATTTTCTTTACCTTCAAATTATTGTAATATTAAGGTACCTGTATTTTATAGTACTTGATTTGTACTTGAAAATATGTGCAGAACTGGTACCAACAATGATCACAGTAAATCATGTTTGAAAATCATAATTATAAGAGATTTTAAATAGACAAACTTTCAAAATGCTGGAAATGTAAAGATGTAACCAAAGATATGTAGTACTTAAATTTCAAGTACAAATCAAGTACTGTAAAATAAAGGTACTCAAATATTACAATAATTTCTAGAAACAAAATAGTACTAAAAATTCAAAGTAGATTTCCAGTACTACAGATTGTTAATACAGAAATAGTAAAGTAGCTGTGTAAGAAGATGTGGTTTGAGTGCCAATTGAAAAATCTTTACGAGTCAAAATTGTTAAACAATTAGTGGTCTTCAACACTGAACCTTGTCTCACACCGAACAACAAGCTACAAAGGGCCCAAATTAAAATGGGAAAACCCACGGTCAAATCTATATATTAAAACAAGAAACGGGAAACATTTATGAACCACATCAACAAACGACAACCACAGAAAACTAGGTTTCATAAGCATATCTTAGTATCAAATTGTTTTCGTCTGAAGAACACATCAGGGATGCTCGTATAAAATTAAGTTGTAGCTAAATCAAAAGTAAAAGAAGGGCATTTATATAACAAAAAAATATGTCATGTCTGGAATGGGCTATCATGCTATGAGTGAACTTTAAGGAAGAAAAATGTTCGTTTGGATCCTTTAAGTTTTAACGAATATCATTGAAAGATTTTAAAATGTAAAAGCTTGAGAACAATTAATTATCTGATATAAACGGGCACAATCCCAATTGGGCCTCATACATTTAATCTGCGATTTGTTTTATCTAGTAACTGACACATACACATTAAGATAACTGTGTAAATAGTACACGGTTTTATTTATGAGGCAGACATGATATTTGCAATAGATACAGTGAAGGCAAAATGATGTTTTTAGTAAAACACGCACACTACCCACACCATGCGTGTTTTATTGTTGATGAAATATCGCTCGGGCAAAAATAATCACGAATATGATGGCTACCCATGTTAAAACTACAATAAAGTACAGCTTCAACTATTTCGATTCTGTATTGGACAATTAAGGTAATGTCAATATCCGACAAGTGTAAGTGTAAAAGCGTTAGTGTAGGCTCTTCCATGAACCTCCGTGTTTTGTTTGTAAAGAAAGAAACGGCTGGCACTGTGATTTTTCAGACGGAGGAGTTTAAGCAGCCAGCATAAACGGTTGTGGTATCTAGGTCAAATATGTCAATTTCGGAAAAGAAAACACATTGCAGTCATAATAAATGAATTAGTAACACCATGTGGACCATTTAATTTGCTTAAAATAATTATTCTGAAGAAGTCAATATACGCATGTGCATACAAATTTTATAAGATTTAGAGGATGGGTTTGTTTACAAAGCAAAAGAAGCACGTCATTTAAGAATTAGTTGTTTTATGCTTCTTTGAAATGTTTGATATTCTTCTTTTTTCATAAGATATTGTTTTTGGGAGACACCGATGGAAAGTGTAATTTTAAAATACTCAAAGTTGGGCAAGCGAGCACATAAATATATTGTTCACCGTAGGAGAACTCATCCGGAAGCGCTATGCACCTCTTATGAAAGTATATACAAAAAAATTACAAAGTTCAACTACAGCTAAAAAGACAAATATTAATAAAAATTGACACACAGACCACATGAACACCTTCAAATATGTACAAACAGTCCACAAAGTATAAACTATCCATCATTTAAGCTGTGGGGGGAGTAATCCGAGAAAACTATACACCAATCACAAAACTGACGGCCAGACGGACGGACGAAAAGGGTAACTCGACATGCCCCAACTTTCAGTTGCGGGGCATAAAAAAGAACAGCGTAGTGTTGACTCCAATATTGAACATAAAAACATTTTACATTCAGCAACCCATGACAAGCCCAGGATCGCTGTCGTTGACACCAATGTTAATATTGAAACCTGGTATATTTTGGAAAACAACAACAAAAAAGCGTTCCATGTTTGTTAAAAGGTCAAAATAATTAAAGTATAGAGAAATGATATGAATGAACTGTCCCTTTTTCATTTACCATTTAATTTTCTGATGATAAAATTTCAGAGTTGTGGTCGACATATGATCTTTTTTTTTATTTGCTCTTTTGGTTCCTTTAATTATCACCTATCAATATATACTATTGTTATGAAAAGCTTGTTATTTTGAAACAGAATAGCGAACCTCCTGAAACAAACTTTGAATAAAAAAAAAGAAAATGGTTTTCTTGTTCCTTTCCTCAACCAATACCTTTCTCTGGAATTGATATTGTTGAATATTATCATAACTAATCCACCTTCATTCTGCTTCGTAATGTCTTATATAGTTGACGAAAGACATACATTAAAATGCTTAATTGTATTTTAGAATTGAATGGCACTGATTGCTAACGTTTCACTCACAAAGGCACCACCTGCCAGACCAATAAAACTTTTGTGTTGACCTGAAATTTATATGATGTGTTTATTTTCTGAAAATTTACTGTATTTGAAATGATCAATTATTCCTATCACTAATTATAAGATTGCTCTACCCCAGATATAGATTGCCTCAGGAGTATTTGTCACAACGTCTTGAAATGTTCGGTTCAACAAGCTCTACAACAGCCAACTGTTTTTAAATCTAAACTCCACTGATGAGTTTTATGTAGACACAACGCACGTATAACGTACAAATTTACAACCCTGTTATCTTTGAGGGTTTTTACCACCACTTGGTCGATACAATTGATTATGGATGTTTCTTCTACGAGTGGATCACTCCCTGGTAGTAATCGTATGATTAAATTTATGAATCTCGTGTTTAAAACCACAATTGTCCCACTTGTCAGTTGGCCATTAGTTAGCAATTTAATGAATCAGCTGTTTTGTTAAAGCTTTCACATTCCTGTTTTTAAATTGCATTTCACCTCGTACAGACTATTTACGGTAAGTGGGTAGGTATGTTTATTATTAATAATGTGGGAATGTGTTTATAATATAAATGTTGGTGTTTCAGCCGTAATCCTCTAAATCCCAACAGTGCAATAACATATATACTTTAGCCGACATACCAGTTATGCTTTGGAGGTTTATTATACATAAGAAACGTTTTGATTGATTGATTTACCGTCGCAAAAACGTATAAATAGAAGAGTAGACTAGTTCAGACTTATTCTTACAAAGGTTGCTAGAAATGATTTTGTGTGTTCAAGAATATTTTACTGATCTAGCAGATTTGAGCATAAAAGTTGTTTAAACCTGGTATTTATAAGTTTTTGGGTCAGCAAATCAATTAATCAAAACACAGGTTGTAAATGTTTTAAACATTTTGTTTTGTTTTGCAAAAGTCAATCGTCAACCTTTGGGAAATTTTCTGTTAACCTTCGTTCCGCTTAGCCAACCATCTATGGTATATTATGTAATAATATCAGTAACAGAAGGTACAAGAGATTTAGCTTCTACCGAATAAAGAAATGATTTTACCAAAGATATTTACATCACATAGCTATTTTTTTCTTTTCAATTGTTTTTAATTATGTGCGTTTTCAATCATTATAACACAGATCACGCAAACATGTTTAACACCGCCACATTCGGTATGTATGTGCCTGTTCCAAGTCAGAAGCCTCTAATTCAGTGGTTGTCGTTTGATGATGTGTTAATTATTATTTTTCGTTCAGTTTTTGTACTAAAATTATTCCGTTAGTTTTCTCGTTTGAATTGTTCACATTTGTTATTTCAGGGCATTTTGTACCTGACTATGCGGTATGGGCTTTGCTCATTATTGAGGGCCGTTAAATGTCATATAGGTGTTTTTGTTCTGTTTAAGTTTGTTTCTTATGGAGAGTTGTCTCGTTGGCAATTTTACTAATCTTTTTTTTTTATATATAAAATTACATATCTTAAACCAAAAAATTCCTTCGCAGACTTTGTCAAAATGTATTATATTTAGTAACATAAAAAGCGATAGGGCTACGAATAAGTTTCTGAGTGTGCATGTATTCTTTTTGAATTTGGTGTGAAAAATTCAATTAAGACAAATATTTACAAAAGTTAAAACAAATAGTCTAGTGTTCGCAAGCTAATAGTAAGCTTCGTCACCTTTTAAATGTGCATATTCTAGTCAGAACTCAGTTATTAAGTAGTTGTCATTGGTTGCAACAATAATTCAATTTTAAAGATTCCTTAAGCGATTTATAAGTATTCTCTCTGCATTGTTTTCCATTTTCTGCATATCGAGGTATGTATAGGATTTTTGGATTGTGGTCTCATTGAATCCAATATCGTTTTTATGTATATCAATTGTTATTGACGTACCAAATTAGAAAATGGAAAGATTTTGACAGATTTTTAATTTAAGGTGGTACCCAACACTTTCACTAAAATTAATTTGGCTCGTTTAATTTTCATAAAATTTTGACACATTAGTTACTTTGACCCTTTAACAAAAATATAAAAAATTCAAAAAATTTGAACCAACCGTTTAATCAGAAAAATTACACTGGTTATATAGCAGTTTGACAAACACTTATTTTGATCATTGAGAAGCTTGCTGTAGTGTTAGGTACCACCTTAAGGAGAAACGAAAAAAATAATTAAAACAGATGTAAAGATTTAATACTCATGCATTTGTATTTTCATTTACAGACTAAGCATGTTAATATGTTCGTTTTTGATACTATCATTCGTATATCGGAACATATGTATTCGTTGGTTTTGGATATTATGCATTCATTTCGTTTTGAATAAAAATGATACTTGAATAACACTTCGGTCTATAAAATATTCATTTTTATTCATATCCAATGACTCCCCTTTCTCAAAACATTTTATTTAATGTCGAAAAAATGTGTTTAGTATCAGAAGAGGACAAGATCCGAACCATTCTCTGATAATTGCTATAGTTTTCTTTACTCCCGACACGCTGTTGTGCTTTGAATAAACAAATATAGTCGGCTAAAATGGTGAATATATCTGAATCGATTGAGTTTTCAACAACTTCTTTCAGTGACTGGAGAGCAATGGTAATTTCCTGAGTATTATCTATTCTATAAGCATATAAAAAAGTAAGGTAACGATGATATACTATTAGACTTCTAATACAAAAATCCTCATCGGTAATTGTTAAATCTTTATGAAACACAAAACCATTCTCATTCTTATTGTTCTTAGATATCACGACAGATTTTGAGAATGAAGTTCTCAATCGTTGGAGAAAAAACTTACTTCGAACTATTTTTTTCTTACATCGACTTTGATCAAGTGTGGGTAAGTTCCACCAAGTCAATTGAATTAAATCCCGAGAAAAAAACTCCTTTGAGATTTGAAGAACATCAATCATCTTACGATATTCCCCAGAGGAGAAGAAAAATGCCGCGAGCAGTAACCAGCCTGATACGGCATCGCTTTGTCTACTTAACAATAAATGGAATAAGCATTGTTTATATTTTGAGTAGTAATGCTTGTTGTTATTGCAGTTTGAAACAGAAACGCATGGAAGCATGTTGATAGACAAAGCTTTACTTCTACTGTAGTCTAGAAACGCAATTGCGTATGTATTTATTAGTGATGTTGGAAACTTCTCATTCCGAATTCTGGAGAGGAAGAAATTCAGCGATCTATCTATAATAAATGCAAGGTGCGTAATATCGATGATGCTTTGTGTCATAAAAGTTTTATCGAAATCAGAAAAACTTTGACATGGATTCGAAATTTCGCTTAAGATAGAAGTACGTAGTAATCCAGAAAGTGACTTTGATGAGGAAATTAGTATCAAGATACCACCTTTATAAATTTTTCCAATAAAAACCTCAAGTTGTGTTCGAACTTCTTCTGGAAATCTTCCCACGATTAAGTTATGTTCAGGTATAAAATAATTTGGAATATAATTACACGTTATAAAGTATTGCAGTCTTTGAATGCAAAATGAAAAACAACGCAGCAAGTTTTCTGGTCTCCAATATGAGACGCTAAGTTCTTCTATGACCCAAAATAGAACCGTTTTAATGAAATATGAACACAATACTTTGTGAAAAATATGAACACTGTCAATTATTTCTTTCAGTACAATTTTCAACAAGGCATAGCATAACAGCTGACAATGGTTGAACGAATGAATTAATAATTTTTCAACCAGTGAAAACGAAAGTCGCCATTCGAAGCAGTTATCGATATTAGCATTTGATTTACTTCCAACAGGTACTAATAGTACACCTTCATCGATTGACGCTGTAATCAAATTTTCTGATGGCCAATTAGAAATTCTACTTCGGACTTTCCATTTATTTGCAACAGAAGGCCATTCATGACAAGGATAGCATAGAACAACATCAACTTCCACTATTCCTTGAAATGTAAGTGAAACACTTGGCCCTTGAATTTTTAATAAATTACGCAAAATACCCATAAAATATTTATCTTCTTCAAGCTCACGGGCGCATTGTTCCTTTACATACTTATTTGTCAAAAGAAAGCCATTAAAAGTGTTTGTTACGTTTACGCAGTTTGAAAATCCTTTCGGAACCTTTATAAAAGCGAACCCTATCGAAGCATTTTCAGTATCAAGAAGATACGTATCCTTGTCACCATCTGGCACATTTTCATAGACTACAATTTCATTAGAAAGAAGCATCAGATCTAGGTCACTACCCGGAAGGTCAAGGCCCTCTGCCTTACTGCCACTGCTGATTATTCTGATATCTGCATTCTGCATACAGTCATCAAAACATTTGTATGTGTATTGTCTATACGTTACGATCGTCTTAGATCCAAACTTATCAGAAAGGTAATGATACAGTTTGCATGAGTTGTTAGTTAATGATTGATTATCATTAGGATTATCCATGTTTTATGAAAGTTACACAGATCTAAAATAAACAAAATAAATGTTTAAAACACATATGATTATAATAACGGTGATAATTACGTAATAAATAAAGTCATTGTAGATACCAGGACTTAATTTTGTATATACGCCAGACGCGCGTTTCATCTACAAATGACTCATCAGTGACGGTCGAATCTAAAAAAGTTAAAAGGGCCAAATAAAGTACGAAGTTAAAGAGCATTTAGGACAAACATTCCCAAATTCCTAAAAATAAACTGTTCACACGTAGAATATCATGTGTAATTGGGATAAACGTTGGTAAAATACTAGTAAATGGATGTAGCAGTAGTGGACATGCACGCATCAGTGATTGAAATACGCTTTATAATCTGTATACTCAAATGAATTTTTCAAGTGCGTTAAAAATATTGTAGATCCGAAGCATAACGTGGTGCTAACTAATACATTAACATCAGATATTAAGATCGGAAAAATGTACGCCAGACGTGTATTACGTCTACAGAAGTCAATGACGCTAGAATGACAAGGTTATCGGTCGTATAGGAATAAGAATAAGAATAAGAATAGTTTTATGTGTCAATCAAGACGCCCATAAAGAGCAAAATTATTAATACAAATTATGATACATACAAATGATACGTGTGATTCATAGTTATCAAAGGTACCAGGATTATAATTTAATACGCCAGACGCACGTTTCGTCTACATAAGCCAAACAAATACAAAGTTGAAGAGCATTGAGGACCTAAAATTCCAAAAAGTTGTGCCAAATACGGCTAAGGTAATCTACTCCTGGGGGTAAGAAAATCCTTAGTTTTTCAAATAATTCAAAGTTTTGTAAACAGAAAATTAATAAAAATGACCATATAATTGATATTCATGTCAACATTGAAGTGCTGACTACTGGGCTGGTGGTACCCTCGGGGACAACATTGATTTTGTTGATTACAGTGATGAAAATAATAAAACAAAAACAAAAACAAAACAAAACAAAAAAAAACCATTTGTTATGATCTATAAAGACTATCACGTATATTAATTGAATATTGCAAAAGAACCACCACATCTAACAAAATCACTTATGTGGCTGCTGCAATATATCAGGCGTAGTGAGTAAATTTAATGTTATGCTCGATAAAGACCGAATATAATAACTTTTTTAACATCTTTAAAGTTAATTTTGCACCTAGAAATACATTTAGAATTATAATTATACCATACTTGCCTTTTTAGTGAATGATGCAATTATATCTAACAGCCAATTTTTTTTATGCGATTTGCTTATTCTACAGTGTTACATTCAATATTATAACAAAACTGACATACATTCTAACGATATATATACGCAATATTACCCAGGAAGTTCCAAAAAACGACACGTAGATATCTTAATGCGTATTAAATCAAATTTACATAAGGAAGCAATGATTATTTTATAGCTAAACAAACTTTACCGATAAATGAAATTTTAAGTGAAATTTTAAAGGTAGTCTAAATCTTCCTTACAATCCGTACACACTTACAGTACATGATATACGAGGAAATCTTATATTCAATACATTCATACTTAATCTATTACACTTTCTGATGACTTCATCGGTCAAATAAAGTAACACAGATATAATTCTTTCAATGTCGATTACATTTTTATCGACAATTTGGGATTGTTTAGGAATATAAAAAAAATGTTTGTACTTTTGTTATATTATATTTTGTGGTAGAAATTGCTTATGATATATTTTGTGGTAGAAATTTTAGCTGCGTTGAGAAAAACGCTCCTTAAAAGCCCCTTACAAATTATTATGTTTTTTATTAAGGTAATGATTTAATCGAATATTCAAATGCACAACGAATGCAATTTATTAAACCAGATATTATCAACACCTATAATGTTAAAGTAAATATATTTTTTGAAATGTGTACTGAAATTCAATGTGAGAAAAAATATTACAAAATTAATGGTTGCCAAAATATGTAATCTTTACATTTTCAACTTTCCTTTATTTGTTTACACACGTTCATGTAGTATTACAATTTTTTTCTTGACCACAATAAACATGATTTTTTTTCTCCGACTGACTTTTATGGATTCGAGCGTCACCGATAAGTCTTTTGTAGACGAAAAGCGCGTCTGGTGTATATACACAATTTAGTCCTGGTATCTATGATGAGTTTATTATACATAATAATAGTCAACAATAATATACTGCTGTACAATAGTCATATAAATTGATTGAGAGAAAACCAATCCAGGTTACAAAATAAAACCTATCAAATATAAGGGAAAACAACAGAACAACAGAAGCACTGAAGTGCAACAAAAATAACGCCAATACAACATACATAGAAACAAACAACATTGTATTTCACAACAACTTCCCTATTCCTGTCTTGGTACAGGACATTTTCTGAAAACATTTTGGACTGAACCTGGGCCCGGTTGTTCAAAAGGCTGGATAAAGTTATCCACTGGATAAGCTTGTCCATTGGATAAATGTTTATCCAGTGGATTGCTATCCAGAGGTTAAATTGTGTTGTTCAAAAACTGGTTAAGGATTGTCCAGCTATCCACTGGACAAAATACTATCCGGAGGACAACTCCCATAACCAGAGAACTCTTAATGATATTATTCAAGCTCTGTTTCAGAAAGTACATCAAGATTCGCGAAAAGTCAAAAAATGGCATTTTCCATACGTGTACCTTTTTCTGTATATTAAACTATGAGCGTACCTACGACCCACGATGATATATATACCAGAAATTCATTGAATATATATGTTGATGCAGTTCAAATATTTAAGTGTGACATAGGTACGCTCATAGTCAAACATTCGTATCTTTACTCGTAGTTTTCATTGAATCATCGAAATTTTAAACGAACTGCAGACCGGAGCTCCTAGGATTTCCGGTATTCACTGGGATCCGACGACAGACTTATCTTCATGCTAGATAATGGCTGGTTTCTTTAGGACTAAAATTAAACATATTTGAGACAGGAAAACAGGATATTCCCGTATCTAATATTCATGGATTAAAAGTGACATTTTAGCAGACCGTCGAATTTTGATCAAAATCAGAAGGAGCTGTGACAAACTTCAAAGAAATTTGGGAATGTGAATGAAGTTTTTTGATAAGTTGTTCATACTAAAACAGTTCCTTTTTTTTTTTTTTTTTTTACTAAATTTCAATATAAAGAACCCTGTGACACAGACGTTAATCATGTCAAAGCATGAACATGTCTTTTGGAGCGTAAAAACTGCAAAACTTTGTTTAGAATGTAATCTCCGAGGAATGGTGGTTTCTTAGCAGGAACACATTTTGCATAAATATTCTTTACTCTACAGATGGATATTGATGTTAATTTAGTACATCTTTACCTTCAGAAACATGTATTTTGTTTTATAAATGACGAGGTCGTCACCCTGGAATGTACAAACTAGGCGATCCATCGCCGGATTCATCTCCATTGACGCTTTTAAGAAAGGTGCTTTCTTTCACGTCCGCATTTCTATCAAGTATGGCATGCCAAATTAACATTTATGTCAACGATTATCATTGATGGCGAAAAGGATTTACAAAACTGTATATTAATGAGGGCCTGGACAGGGTATTTGGAGCATGGGAGAGAGGGGCGGGAGAAGGGAGAGAGGGGGCAGGAGAAAGGAGAAAAGGGGATAAAAAAGGAGACAAAAATGTATATTAAAATTATTAAAATTTAGAAAGAAAACAATTATCTAATAAATGAGTTAATCAAAAGATTCAAGAAAGTGTTAATAAAAAGTAAAAAAACTTAATCTAACTGCAAAATCAAACAAATGAATAACAACTGTTATATTCCGAATTGGTACAGGCATTTTCTTATGTAGAAAATGGTGGATTGGACCTGGTGTTATGGCTAGTCCCGGCAAACCTTTCACTTGTATGACAGTCGCAGAAAATTCCCCAAAATGGCATACTAACGAAAAAAATATTCCGAACCTCGTCACTAATTCATTACGATCTCTTATATATGGAGAAAGACTAAAAATTAACAATTTCAAGGTTTTTTTTGTGAGCCCGTGAATGTATAGAGACACATGTCACCATCCTTGGGTGTTTTTTTTATAGATAAATTGCTTCAAAGTTAACCGATATGCATACAATTTGGCAGAAAAAAGGATGACATAACTTAATATAGAGTAACGTGCTTTTATCTGAGAGGTATTGAAAAAACATGTAACGGGATCTGAACTGTGTTTGTTATTTTGTTTTCATTTTCCCTGTCTGGTTTCGTAAATTTCCTATTAATTTTACTGATTTAGTTTTATTTCCAACTAACAGGGTGCACATTCTGCTTCAAAAATTTTATTGAGTGAACAGTGATTTTCAAGTACAATTTGAGTTGATTGATTTGAGGTTGCAAATGTCCAGTGGCAAATATTTCAGGCATGTTCAGGACGATACAATACAATTTGAAACTGTTGTGTCTAAAAGACGCATTTCTAATGCAGCCACCAAAAAAGGTTACTAATAAAAACATTCTGTCAGTTGTAAAAGTGAAAGATAAATAATACATGTTTTAATATAGTATATTCTCTGTATGATGTAAACGTTTGGGTAGTGTGCATAGTTGCAGACAAACCTTGCAAACTGTATTAAATGTAAGTTCAACATTCTGTCATTCGTGAAAAAAATACAATAAAAAAATCTGAGAACATGCATGCATCCTCTAGAAGTAAAACACTCGGTACATTATAAAATATCCACCTTGAAATTGTACACTGTAGAAGGAGGAAGTCGGACTATGTGCTCTGCGTGTCTTTATATATTTTCAAAAAAACAAATTTAGCAAACTGTCATTTAAAAAAAGTCTTGACTGAATATGCGCACTTTTGGTATATATATATATATTTTTTTTAAGTTGACATAAAGAAAATGTAGCACTTCGAAATAAGTTGTAAACCCAAAGCTACATCCTATATACCGATTACGTGGGGGACGGGTGGTCAAATGGACACGGATAAAACAGTACGCTCGCGGCATTTTGTCGAGGAACCAAAATATATAATAAGCGTTTATGATTGTGTTCTATTTTACAAAGCATTTGGTGACAACATTTATTTTTGAATAAGCCGTGAGCTCATAGTGGAATATAGTTGGAAAATCTCAACTGTACATCATGTCCAACTCAACAACAAAACACACCCATTCCTGTACACTCAAGTGTAAATTAACGTGTACCAAAATGATATTAAAATGTAAGTGTTTTCAGTTTATTTCTGCATTTGAAGATATATAGGCAAACAAACATATATCTTCATATTTTTTGGCGTTCGGAGCGCTTTTCTGGGTTAACCTTAATCAAAATTCCGATTATTCCTTTATTCTTGGCCACTGGGTTTTATTTAATGAATCCTGTGATTGTAAATTTCAAGAAATAATTTTTAAAATACGGAATTGAAAGAAAAAATATGTAACAGGGTCTGAATGATCTAATTTTAGTTTGTCCCAACGGGAGCGCATTAAGTGTTGACATCCCAAAATGACAGGCCTTTGTTAACTTTTTGCTCATTCTTATGTTGCTGTCCTGTGTAAACTGCGCTTATATGTTTACAGTATTGGCAATCTATTCTTACAAGCTTCCGGAACCATATTTTCTGTACAGTCCAATCATGCCAATAATATTCAAAAACTTTTACACTTGGGACATATAGGGAAAGTTGTGCGCCAAAATAACCAAAAACACGAAAAAAATGCGCATTTAAAAGTTTTTGTTTACGGTTGTAAAATATGTTTGTCCAGAACTTACCATAGGAAAAATGTCGTGATTATTTGCAAAATATTATCATATCATTGTTTACATTGGGTCTCCATTTGCTGATCAGAGAAATACATGGATTATCCAAATTAAACTGTTTTTAACCATTTGTAAATATTACTGGGTTGTTTTTTTTACTCTTTTATTTATGCATTTCTTTCTCCTCTTATAAATATAGGAAGAATTTTTAGATGTGGTGTGAGTGCCAATGAGACAACTCTCCATCCAAATAACAATTTATAAAGTAAACCATTATAGGTTAATGTACGGCTTTCAACACGGATCATTGGCTCACACCGAACAATAAGCTATAAAGGGCCCTAGATTAATAGTTTAAAACCATTCAAACGGGAAAACCAACGGTTTAATTTTTATCTCGTAATTACGAGACAGTTTTCCTGTTATTACGCGATACTTATCTCGTAATTACGCGATACTTATCTCGTAATAACGAGATAACAAACTACTGATCTCGTAATGACGCGATAGTTTTACTCATGATTACGCGATAATTATTTTGTAATTACGCGATAAAACAGCTTCTTATGAATATAAAAAAGAGGATGTGGTATGATTACCAATGAGACAACTATCCACAAAAGACCAAAATGACACAGACATTAACAACTATAGGTCAACGTACGGCCTTCAACAAAGAGCAAAGCCCATACCGCATAGTCAGCTATAATAGGCCCCGATAAGACAATGTAAAACAATTCAAACGAGAAAACTAACGGCCTCATTTATGTAAACAAATGAACGAAAAACAAATATGTAACACATAAACAAACGACAACCACTGAAATACAGGCTCCTGACTTGGGACAGGCACATACATAAATAATGTGAAGTAAATACGCGATAGTTTCTCGTAATTACGCGATAATTATCTCGTAATTACGTGATAGTTATCTCGTAATTACGCCATAATTATCTCGTAATAACGTAATAATTATCTCGTAATTACGTCATAATTATCTCGTATATCTCGTAAATTGTGTAATTACGCGACAGTTTTCTCGTAAGTACGAGATTTTTACCCGTAATTACGAGATAAAAAAAATTGTGACCCTATTAATTAGGTTTTCGTAATTTTATGAATTAACTGTTAACAAAACTTTGAATTGTTTGAAAAACTACGGATTATCTATTCAGCTGTATTTGGCAAAAAAAAATCAGAATTTTGAGACTGTTATGGTCTTTTGACATTTTTTTATTCGACCGTCACTGATGAGTTTTTCAACTTCTGGTGAATGTTGCTGTTAACACCTCCAGATACTAAACACATGTCTAGTGTACAAAATTAAAAAGCAAGACATCTTTGACTATGATGCGGTTTTTTGCCTTTAATAATCAATATTTATTTTATTTTCTTTGACGTGTGAATATCTGATTAAAAAATAAACGAATATGTTATTCTTTTGAATATGTTTAAAGTCATTATATTACTGTTATTTAGGAGGAGATATGATTGATTGAATGTTGTTTTCTGACCATCCAGTGACAAATGCTTTATGCATGCATATTTAAAACGGAAAGTTATGTAGAGAATAATTTGCAAACAATAAATACGAGGTAGCATGTGTTGTCGTTGAAAAAGAACAACGGGAAGGCGGGGTACAATTACTTATCATAAGCCCAATAAATAAATTCAACACCATAACCAAAAAATTACTCAAGATACATAATTTAGATCATAAAAGTGTTGGATAACTTTGTTTGATCTTTATTATTGTT
Organism: Mytilus galloprovincialis; assembly: GCF_965363235.1. NCBI lineage: Eukaryota > Metazoa > Mollusca > Bivalvia > Mytilida > Mytilidae > Mytilus > Mytilus galloprovincialis. The sequence continues at coordinate 58,263,100 of NC_134851.1, forward strand.
ACACTTATTGTTACACTTACACCGTAATTAAAATTGTCACATGGTGTCTTCTTATGTCATATGAATTACAATGTATGTTATTATTCACAGTTCTGTAATTTATATTCGCCATCTGTATTTACATTAAAGATTGCCTTAAAATGTTAACTTGGCATGCCATACTTGATAGAAATGCGGACGTGAAAGAAAGCACTTTTCACAAAAGTGCTAACGGAGATTAAAACATTCCAATGCGACGATTTCGTCAATTATGAAACAAAATACGTATAGGCAGCGTTTGAGTATGAACCAGTTATTAGTCTATATTCAATTATAATTACGTTCCCAAAATTTTCTCTGAAGTTTGTCCCAGTTCCGTCTAATTGTGGGTCAAAATTGGACGGTCTGCTAAAATGTCACTTTAAATTCATGATTGATAAATACAGGAATATCCTGTTTTCCTGTCTTAAATATGTTTAATGTTCGTCCAAAAGAAACTAGCTATTATCGTGTAGCATGAATATAAGTATGTCGTCGGATCCAGTGAATACCGGAAATCATCTCCGGTCCGCAGTTCGTTTAAAAAATTCGATGATTCAATGAAAACTACGACGATATTTGACATTTTTTAATTTTTTTTTAACTATGAGCGTACCTACGGCCCACTAAAATATTTGAACTGCATCAACATTTATATTCAAAAAATGTCTGGTATAAATATGATCGTGGGCCGTAGGTACGCTCATATAGTTTAAAATGCAGAAAAAGGTTTTGAAACTGCAATTTTCAGTCTGCCCTTTTCGCGAATCTTGAGGTGTTTACAGCAACAGAGCATGAATAATATCAGCGGAAGTTGGAAAATCTATTGATGTTTACAAAAATACAGGACTTTTTTTTTTTTTTTTTAAATATAGTATTATAGGCCTAATTAATGGCAAGTCACTTTTGATTTGAACGAAATAAGGGGGTCGTTCTCTGATGCTTATCGTACCTTGTCCTTTAATTTAAGAGAACTGACCAGTATTTCTGCTTATTCTATTGTGCTTTCCAAATCGCAGTTGGAAAATTTATGCGATATGAAAAACAACTTGTATCGTATTGTTCATCAACAGGTGCGTTGGCCGAGCATCTCTTACGTCAGAACTTTTGTGACGTCATGTAATAATCAAAAGTAAAAAAAGTGAAAGGCGTTCTTAAAATTTGTCCGAACTGATTTTTTTTCACTTCAATATTACACAATAACAAGCAATGCAACTGTAAAAAACATATAAGAGTAATTTTAATCTGTGTGGCAACTGGAATAGCATAATTTCTCTGGGTAGGTCTTTTCAAATCATCATAAAGCAAAATTGTTTAAACTTCTATGCTAGCTTCAGAAAATCTTAACCTAGCCTGAAATTCTATATATGGTTCAACGTGAAATTCCCTATTTATGCGTGGTTTATATGTCTACTACACATCATACAACACATGGGCAGCCATATTTAGCCTCTGGATAAGAACTTATCCGAACCCCCAGAGACTGGACAAATTTTTTCCGTGGTTAAGCTATTTTATCCACTGGACAATTTTTGAACAACCGGAGTTGTCCAGTGGACAAAAGTTATCCAGTGGATACAGACTTTATCCTGTGGATAACTTTATCCAGCCTTTTGAACAACCGGGCCCTGGTTTTTATGTTCTTGTGGTGAGTGTCGTTGATTTACTGTGGATTCATTTATTTTCGGGGGTACTTACTTTGTGGATCGAGAAAAATCTGCATTTTCGTGGATATTTACGTTCATGGTTTCGACAAAGTCAGTATACATTCCTTTAAAAAAATTGTGATTGGTTAAACATTTAAATTCGTGGTTTCCCTGTACCCACGAAATCCAAGAAAATTAGTATCCAAGTAGATTAATTGTTGTTTTGCAGTTTGTATATTTAGTGGAATATTTTATTATTTGTTTGTGGGTTTCTCTGCGATGAATGTGCTTGCGTGGGTGTGTGTGTATGTCTGTATTTTTGTCACGAAGTCAGCTATGATTTATAACATTATCATAAAGCAGGAGGCTTGGCTAGCTATGCAACCATGTTAAACCCACCAGTTTATCTTACAATGTCCTGAACCAAATCAGGAATATAGCAGTTGTTATCAAATAGTTCGTTTCTATGTGTGTTGTATTGACGTTTGTTTTGTTGTTCTTCAGTTCTTCTTTATGTTTGTAGCCTAAATTTGTGTCCTCTCATTCGAATTATGACCTTTGAAACCGGAATACTACTGTTGCCTTTATTTGTAACAATTACAAGAATAGAAATATACAATTTCGTTAGTAATGGTTTTATTAAATGTATTTATATCTAAATATTTCGGTTTTTTTCTATATCAAACTGTGTATAACAAATAAACCCTGTGCATAGATTTGCTATGCCCTATATGTTGGAAGTACAAATACCGACACACGTCTAATACCATTCGAATTCACGCTGAGCAAAAATGTCATATTCGGGAATAGGTCACGTTCATTATGTTAAAGACTAGACGGCGTAGACGGTAAACCACAATATAAGACGTGGTAAAATTGTCCTTAGTTAGTTAAGACACACACACATTGCATGGGTCAATCAAGTCGTGGTGGTGTTCATAAAATTTAAACAGTCTCATTTTTATTGTTTCCTCCTCATAACTCTGCTGTAGCAGTTTCTGCGTAAGGAGCATTTCTGTTTATAAAGTTCGTATAGTGTTAACATGCACGTGCATAACGTATGACCTGAGATACGTAAACACAATACGATTAGGCAGCTGGTATGTTACTGTTGTGAAATGGGAAGTTGATAATTGGGAACTTGAAATCGTCACGTTTGTCATAGACCTTAGTGAGATGTCGTCCATCTGTTAGATATTAAGAAAGATATCAATATTTGACCAAGCAGTACTTCTATGATCAGAAGTATCCTTTATTGATTAATTCTGTCAATGGTATGAAAATAAGAATTTTTTTTCTTTCACATTTACAGATAATCTCTGTGTGCTAAGTAACATTCCTCAGATATCAACCATATTGGAAATGTTTTGTATTATTTTCAAATATATTAGTCAACGTTTTATTATCAAATTTCATCACATGGTTTTATTTCAGTACATGTGATACTTATAATTTTAATATATTTTTTTTCATATCATTTGCGTTTTCAAAAATAACACATCCGAAGTTTATTTCTAACGTAAACGTCGACGTCATAATAAAACCATTCAAAACAGACGTGCATTTCGGCTACAAAAGAATGCCATACTTTTGCTGGTAGTGAATGATGTAATTTATTTAAACAACAATGTTTTTCTATTCGTCCAATATTCTACACAGCTAATTAATAAGGTAATGAAAGTAATAAAACTTCTTACGATTAAAATACGCAATATTACCTTGGAAGTTTTCCATAGCCTCTTAAATATTTTAATGCGTATTCAATCAAATTCACATAATGACGCAAGTTGTATTTTATAGCGAAACCAACCTTATCAATCAATTAAATTGAAGGTGAAATTGTAAATTTTCCTTACAACCCGATAACGGTTCCGTACACACTTACATCACATGATTCACGAGGAAATGTTTTCTTCAATAACTTTAAACTAAATCTTACACACTTCCTGTTGACTTCAGCTGTCAAATATAGTAAAAATATGATATTTCTTTAGACAGATTCATGCCGGGTAACTTTTACTACAATATTTGGATCGTATGAAATAGAAAACAAGTTGTATAAGTGTGTTAACATTTTGATAATAAAATAGTAGCTACGTACCAAAATAAACAGTACAAGGTCAATATCTGATTAAAAATCAATTTGTTTCTGTTCGCCTTGAAACACAAAACTAAAGCTTGTATGAAAAGCATGTACTAACTCGATCTTTGTCGAAGCCTCAAACAAAAACTGACATTGACCTTTTGGTGTAATCGATTATTAAAAAGAAAAACAAATTCACTTCATTGAACCAGATTTGTCAAAACCAATAATGTTTGAATACATATATTGTTTTAAATGTGTATTATAAAATATCAAATTAAAAATACTAAATGATTTTTAACACCATATATAAAGTATACTATATGTCTGACAGAACAATGAAAAATATATAACCAATCAAGATATTTAGACAAGAGATTAGAAATTATATTGAAACAAGAACTTTTTTAGAACATAAGAGCAATTTAACGAACTGAATGTCTGATTTAAAAAAATAAAAAAAACATGATTTTTATGAATGATGACTCTGAAAAATTATTTCTCACTCAAATAATGGAAGTGATGCTGTACGTTCATACGTTGAACAGGTATGTCAACCTGTTTGTGTTCATATATATAGTGTTTATCAATTGTAATAACAGATTTGACTGTATTTTTATACAACAGTAGTTTTTTTGGTGTGTTATTCTTTGTATTATATTATTCGTCTCTTTTGTTTTGGTTTTCAACTAAAAAAATACTTGTTTAATGATATCTAAGATCACCAGCCCAGTTGCCAGTACTTCGGTACTAGCATGAAAATATGGATTTTTTTGTGTTATTAAAAATTGCTGTTACAAAATATTAGAAATTATTATAAATTAAGGAATGTATCTCCCTCATGCAAAGCTCTGATTCCTTTCACAGATTTGGCTATACTTTTCGGACCTTTTGGATTATAGCTCTTCATCTTTTATATAAGCTTTGGATTTCAAATATTTTGGCCACGAGCATCACTGATATGTATTGTCGAAATGCGCATCTGGTGCAAGACAATTGGTACCGTTAATTTTATTACAAGAACACTTAGAAAATGAAAATAACCTTAAACTGAATGATCTGATAAAATAGCATACATTTTTGCTGAAGATATATTTTGTAAAACACATATGAATTGCAAACGAGTATTTACAACAGAGGAGAATAACGGCATATCAATAATCCTTTAAAACAACTATTTTGAATCTCTTTGAATAATACACTTATGAATTTGCCATATAAAGCACTACACATGTTATCTAGCTATTTTGTAAACAAAGCAATGTGTATAAAAAAAATCATTCAGGTGAAGATATAAATTATATCAGGATGAACAAAAATATGTACTTACACAACTAACCATAATACATGTTCTATACTATTGTTAACAAGGACGGAATAACGTACCGGTATTTGATTTATATATCAACAATGGTAAATATGTTAATAAAATTTAGTTTAAAAGGGAAAAAAACAAAAAACATCATGTATCTAAGACTTAAATGTCGATCGATACACATATACTATCATATACTATTCAATGTAGAAACGTCATTAAAAGTCAGAGAATTACATGCCATTTGTCAATGCCGAAATACATGGACTTCGTTCTGGGCTTCGATTTGCACATTGCCATCCGTTCATCTACATATTGACATTTTCTGATCAATTATATCTGTAACTAGTTTTGATATTTATAGAAATATGAAAATTGTTTTAAGTGGATATAACTCAAAAAGGGGAGTGTTATATTCCACACAGTGGCACATGACTCTACAACATTATGAGGTTTAGCGATGGCCTTTATTTCGACAATGTTTCTCTCTATCACTACAGACTATCTATTGAAGACATTTTCAAAATTTAGGCATTTTATAACATTACTGAAATTTGAAAACAAAATAATAGAATTGCCTGTTGAATTTCAAATAATTCATTGAACACGTAAATCCATGACATTTATACTTTAAACAAGCACAATGACTAAATAAATCATGAGAAATATCATATTAAAAAGCCATTATTTCAAAGCTTGCAGTAATTTTTATAAAGAAATTATAGCTGAAGGATTTAACATTGACTTTTCTAGCTTTTGTTCTATTGACATAACTTTTACACAATGAACGGTACAAAATGTATTGCAACATATTTTGTTTTAGTTCTTGAAATAGTTAAGATACAAGTATCTTGTCTTAGGGAGGGATAAATCCTACTTTGTAAAGGATCACTCTGATTCGAACAAAAAATTCTCTGAAACTGATATTATCAAGATCCTTGATTTCTTGATTGACAACATATTTGTTACATTCGGAGGACGTGTTTTTCAACAGACTGTCGGCATTCCAATGGGAACAAACTGTGCCCCTCTACTTGCCGACTTGTTTCTTTATTATTACGAGGCTTACTTCATGCAGGAACTTCTTAGGAAGAAAGATAAGAAGTTAGCACTATCCTTTAACTCTACTTTTCGCTATATAGATGATGTTCTGTCACTAAATAATTCAAAATTTGGTGATTATGTGGAACGCATCTATCCAATCGAGCTAGAGATAAAGGATACTACAGATACAGTTAAGTCGGCCTCATATCTTGACTTACTTCTAGAAATTGACAATGAGGGTCGGTTGAAAACAAAACTTTACGACAAAAGAGATGATTTCAGCTTTCCAATTGTGAACTTTCCATTTCTAAGTAGCAACATTCCAGCAGCACCTGCATACGGGGTATATATCTCCCAATTAATACGATATTCCCGTGCTTGCATTTCCTATCATGATTTTCTTGATAGAGGGTTGCTGCTCACAAGGAAGCTATTAAACCAAGAGTTCCAAATGGTGAAGTTGAAACCATCCCTTCGTAAGTTTTACCGACGCCATCACGAGTTGGTTGACCGTTATGGAATAACTGTGTCACAAATGATATCGGATATGTTCCTTACGTCGTAAGTACAATCCCCTTCCCTTTCCTGAATGTGACCTACCGAATTAGACTATTTACCGGATTTTGTTATTACATAAGCAACACGACGGGTGCCGCATGTGGAGCAGGATCTGCTTACCCTTCCGGAGCACCTGAGATCACCCCTAGTTTTTTGGTGGGGTTCGTGTTGTTTATTCTTTAGTTTTCTATGTTGTGTCGTGTGTGCTGTTGTTTGTTTGTCTTTTTCATTTTTAGCCATGGCGTTGTCAGTTTGTTTTAGATTTATGTGTTTGACTGTCCCTTTGGTATCTTTCGTACCTCTTTTAAGTGTACTTTGAATAGCGATTAATTTACTAGTTTAGACATTTGTTCGATTCAGCACTTTTTCAAAAAATAAATAAATAATCATTTTCTATCAACCATGGATCATTTAATGATTTTTATAAGCTGCAGAATGACAAATTGTTGTTATACACAAAACAAACAGATTTCTAAACACATTTTCACATAAAATAAAGATTTAAATCAGACGCTATGTTAGAAACACGAAATATACAAATCAAACCATACCTTACGTACGTTATATCTTATCTTTAGTGAATTATATGTAATCCTTAAGGCTAGCTAGCATGCTTGCAACCGTAGTGCAGTTCAATTTAAAATTCATCTAATGTAGATGTGTTTCGTTGTGGTACACCACAGTTTGATGGTTTACGTTACAAAGAGCCATTATCAAGCCAGCATAAAAAGGACGCCAACCATTGCAGTGTTTTGTATTTACATATATCAAGAAACAACTTACTAATCTTCTACAAACATCAGGTACAATGTGCATGTAAATACATATCAAGATAAGGTTCTCACACGACCTGGAAAACAGGAAAAGACATGGAATTTATTTTTGAGTTTTCCAGGCCTTGAAAAGTCCTTGAAATTCACAAAAATAAAAAAAAAATCCGGGAAAAGACCAGGGTTTTACCTGATTTTTTTTTCGCGTATCTCAAAGTGCACTTGTAACTTAGAAAATTTGAAGATATACTCAATTTGAATTACGAATGGATTATAAGATAGAAGAATGTCTATTATATGTACGATTTACACTACAATAAGTTATTCTTTTAAAGCCGATATTTGATTCAGAAGCTCACAAAAGGGACCTTGAAAATCATGAGAAAGCACAGGAAAACACCTTAGAAAGTCCTTGAATTTGAGATGATTTTTGTGTGGGAACCCTGTCAAGAGAAATTAAATCAAGGCAATTTTCTAGCTCAAAAGCTTTATAGCTGGCTTTAGCAAGGGTGAGCTTTTGCCATTACTTTTCGTTTGTCATAATATTTTATTCAAAGATCTTCTACCAGTGTCTACTCTGGAACCACTGGGTCAATGCAATTGGAACCAAACTTGGTTACAATAGTCCGTGGATTGTCCCCGTTAAAAATTGTATCTTAAAGATAATTCGTACCTCATTCAAGATGGCTGTCAGTGGGGAACATAATTTAACAGTAGCCACTATGCATGCTATGGGAATACACATTCACAGATTTCTCCTCTGAATTTAATTGGCTACTAGTCCATTTGCCAATTCCTGTAAATGACCCTGTAATTAGAGATCTTCTTTTTAGTTGTCTCCCTTATGAGGGACATTAAGTTTTATTAACAATGGAGAGCTAGCAGATAGAGCAAATTTATCTGTGTGTTATGTGAGTAATCTTTAAGGTTTTGAAATAATTGAATTACATTAATTTGTTGTTTAGCTAAATACTTACGACATCAGAAATTATTGTTAATGAAAAAATATTTAAACCGCTGATACATCATGTTCAATTCATCATACTTTGCATTGGCAAAAGCCAATATTGTCCGGTATAGAACCAGTCTAAGATTGACAAAGACAAGGAATTTGTTTAAAAAGTGTGTTATAACAGTATCAAATAAGTAATTGGCAAATGGACTATTCGAACAAAACTTGGTCACAATAGTCCCTTGTTGGTCCTTTTTCAAAATTATGTCCAGCAAGACAGGGTCCGATTAAAAATGGTCACATGTAGCAAACATAGTTAAACATTAGACCCTATGGAAAAACATAATCGAAGATCCTCTCCTCTGAAACTTCTTAACCAACTGCAATTTCAACCAATCGTTGCTCTTTTGAGATCTTGAAGTCACCATTAAGCCTTCAACAATGATCATACATCATAGTTAGTTTAAGTAACGGCTCAGACTAGCATCGGTTTGATGTTTAGATGTACAGCATGCATTGTAGATTGCGATTTTTCAAAACATTTTATATTTATGGTTTCCAACAGCAAAAAAATGGTCTTAGTATGGATACAGGGAGACATGATTATTAAAATAACACACACAAAAAAATTAATTACACGATATATATATAAATATGCAATCAAGGTATTGGATATACATGTATGCAGGGGTTCTTTTAGCAGCTCTTTCGGCACTTTTTTGTCGTTTCCATATACATGTATAAATCAAACTTTTATTAAATTTTAAATATTTTTTTTTAAATACTATAATGTGCATCATCTTCTTCAGGCATATGAGAAGACATACAAAACAATAGAGAGGCTTCTTATGAAAGTATAAAAAAAAACAATAGGTCAATGGTATTGACTGATATCACAGATGGAGCATCCTACAGGGTATAGATGGGAGATAGCCTTTTCTTGGACCAGACAAAAACTAACTTGACTGCTATTTTAACACAGATGTGTTCAATTTGTATTCTTCTTCAAAGATAGAATTGTGGCCCATTTTCTTACCCATTAATGAACTTAGCCCAATATAACGCTTCTCACGGAAAAATATTCTTTTAATAGGCCTGTGGCAAGGAAAGAGTAAGCCTCCCTTTCAAGCATTCCTTAAAATCTTCACAGAAGAAATGAACACCATTTACACTGAAGGAGTTGAGGTTAATATTAAAGAAGAGACATATACTATGACATTGTGTGTTTTCTATGTAGTATCACTGACTTGCCAGCTAAAGATGTCTTACTATAATGGATAGTATGCCTGTATTACCTGCACAGATCTTGGCTTGACTGTAAAACAAAGGAAAGGACATGCTTAGTGCTTTCCTTATAGTAACGCAGAATCAAGGTATTCAAGACGCAGTAATGAAAGTGTCATTATAAATATGAATTAGGGCTCTGCAAAGAAGAGGTCTAAATGAATTTCTGAACTAGTTGTGTAACTAGGTAATACGAAAACATTGCTTAGTAAGTGGTTTTTTTAATCTAAAAGTAAAAAAAATCATATCATTGGAAAACACATAAAAATAATTTCAAAGAGAATGAAGATCAATAAACCTCCTATCAACATAGAAAGACTACCAAGAGATCTTGAGAAACATTATCAACATTTTAAAGCAACAGAACTAAGTGCATACGATACAGTTTTGAACCTGTATTTACAAGTTGCTGAAAATATTCATATAGGCTATTTTTTACCTGATTAAATCAAATATGTAATAAAAAATATACCTTCATGTGCTACTTTTTGAGTAAAATGAGGTCGAAATTTTGTATATTTGCTCAAAATTCAGATTTGTGTCTGTATTTTCTTTTTTGGAAGAAATACATAACTTTTTTGTTTTAAAAGAAAAACACAAATTGTTTTTTGTTAAATAATTGGTAATTTCTGTATTTTAATAGTATCATTAAAAATTATGCAATTTTTATTCCGAAATAACTCTATATTTATCAAATGTTCATGAATAGAAGAAAACACGTCATTTTTTGCTGCATGTTTATCAAAATTAAAAAAATTGCGCTACTTACAGTTTTATAAAATTTGGGTCACATAATCTCCTTGCAAAATGAAACAAATTGCTGTTTTAAAAAAGAGGGGTCCATGAACTCGTTTTCAAGATAAATCAGTTTGAATGATAAAAATCAGTCGAAAACTGCATCTTTTCCCGATATGTCATAGTTTGACGTCGCGAAAATAACAATTTACGTTAACAACGTCATTACCTCCCCTGTAAATGTATCGTATGCCCTTAAACGTGGTTACTATATTATTCCATTCCATGTTCAAGGCTTTCTTGAGGAAGAATACATGAAAAATCTAGTTTGTCTTACAGAGGGAATTGGTGATTCAATTAAACAGATGTCTGTGGAACAGGCTGTAGACTTACTTGATCAGTTTTATGCGTCTTTCCAGCGTCTCTGTGGGAATGGATATTGCGGGTTAAATGTTCATAACACATCTCTACATCTCCCACAGTATGTTAAGTTGTGGGGTCCAACCTTGTGTTGGAGCAGATGCTTACCCTTTGAAGACGCTTAATGCTAAATCACTTCAAGCTGTACATGGAAATGGTGGTGTGTTATGACAAGCAATCCTTACTATTCGTAAAAAGGGCTAGTTCTGAATAAAATTACTTCGTGGAAGGTTACAGTGGACGCAACAAATTGTGATGTTGCTGGCGCTACTAAGGAACTAGGTAAAGGAACAACTAGCATTGGTGCAACAAAACATAACTAATGCCACAAAAATTGACAGAACTAATGTTAATAACAAAAAATTTTGCTCAGAGGGATACAGTAGAATGCAAAAAAGAATCTGTAATATCATAAGGTACAGTGGAGAGAGAATTGGTGCTATCAAATATGTTGTTTTTGTGAAAATGTTATCTATGCAGTTCTAAAAAAGATGGAGAAAATCCAGTCTTCACAATTACCAGGAACCCCTGGAGTAAGTCATTTAATTCCATTTGAATTCTCTGAGACCTTTGTTATGGTGGATGTGCAGGAACTTTGTGAAGTCCTTGTGTTAATTCAGTCCAGAATGCGGTTCGATAACATTGCTCCCCTGTCAACCTGAGTTGTTTAATAGTTGTTGCTTTGGGATAAATGCATGTTTTGTATCAATTCATAATCAGGAATAGCTGGAAAGGAAAGAAACGTGTTGCTACGTGAAACCGGAAAGGCCGGTACGACTTTAAAAAAAAATCTAGGGACGATCGTTCTGAGTGTGCCACCTTCACATTCAAACGTGTACACAAGCACATTATTCCCTATCTATGTAATGTGTTTTCATAATTATGTGATATTGGGCAAAAAAGCAGCAGTTTATTGTGTCTTGTTGTTAAGCATTTCCAGGGGATATAATGCTATTATGCACGATGTGTTTGGTAGGTTTGCTACATTGTAACATTATATAATACACACTCATAAAGTGGATTAAAATAGCCTCCCACACTCAATTAACTGAATTTCAATTATTCTAATTACCGTAGTGCTTTAAGACTTCGGAGGTTCATATCACTTATATTCATATATATTATATATATTTTTATATCGGATTTTTTATACTATTGATGTTGAACGGTTCGTAGTAAAGAAAATCCTATAAAACCGTTGAATGTAAATGATATGAACTTTTATATATTGTCATTTAGTATAAGACCGGAGATTCATATCATTTACATTCAACATTTTTATCGAATTTTTGTTTACTATCAATGTTGAACGGTTGAACGGTTCAACATTGGTAGTTAAAAAAATCCGATAAAAATTAACGGTTCAACATTGGTAGTTAAACAAATCCGATAAAAATTAACGGTTCATCATTGATAGTAAAAAATTTCCGATAAAAATTAACGGTTCAACATTGATAGTAAAAAATTTCCGATAAACATGTTGAATGTAAATGATATGAAACTCTGAAGCCTTACATTATAGGACTATCGTTTATTTGTTCTTTATCATAACCATGATAACTAAATGTTTTTTTGTGGTGTATATTACAAAAAAAGGGGGTGGGTGCTTTTAAAAACACAAAAATAACTAAACAATCTTACAATATCTGTTTACACAATGAGAGAGATATTTCGTATTCTAAAACTAATTTTTCTCACATGTTTGTTAGATATGTTGAAAATACAGACAAATGTTTAGTACTTATATCCTTGAAAAACTATGTCTAATATATATGTTGCTAATATATTCATCCCCTGTTTTTCAATTCATTTGTTCAAGATGGGTTGTTCAAGATACAGCTCTGAAGAATATGCAATAACCTAACATTGCTAATTTAGCTAACAATAAATTCAGTACATTTTTCTAACAAGTAAGGACCAATGAAAACATGACCAATTAAGCAGGATCTTGTGGTGTCGTAGACATAAATGATAATTCAACATTTTCGATTTATATTTTTCTTTATTTCATATTCTAGTATATTTAATAATATGTTTATATTTTGTGATCCATCTAATGCATAAATCCAGTAGCAGATCCGGGAAAGAGCTCTGAGTTCCGATCCGTTTCTATTGGGGAACATGTGGTTGCAACCCCCTCTTTATTGCTTGTTCGATTTTTTGTTTGCAGTGTCGAAAAGGGAGATAGACAGCAGTTTTATCAAGAAGTTATATGAAAGTTCTGCTATACATCTGACAGTCAGGAATTATTCTGAAGTACACATGTCGTCCAGAGGCATGGAACAGAGAGGAGAGGTTTTAAAGTACCTGATGCTAATATGAGATTCCAATTTGAACTGAAGAAAGCAATATATAAAGATATGTAGGAGAAAAAATCTATACGAGTAAAGGTATGCCGAAAAAGGAACTTGTTTTTTTATATACAGAATTTGCCAAACGTATCCATAATAGAAGAGATGTGAATGCATCCTTCATAGTCTTGTAATACTGATGGTAATAATTTATATAATTTCTGAGGTAATATAGCAGTGCCATTGGTTTCCCCTTTCTCCTTGTCCAAAGAACTTGATCATTTGAACTCTTTTTTTTACAAATTGGAGCCCTGTTCAAGAACAGTTAAAAGAGCATATGCTTAATTCTTAATGTCCTGCAAATTTTCGACTGTAGGTAAACTATTAAAAAAAGAAAAAGATATAAATAGTAAATTCAAATCGTATAAATCGTATGAATAATATTGGCCAACAAAAAAAGTATCACATTAGTCTTCGGACAATTGTAAGATGCTATAACATGTATAAGATAAAATAAAAATGTATCGAAAATATAGCACAGAGAAATTATGATATAACTCAGTGCAATCCCAATTTAAGATGCTAACACATCAAAAGAAAAACAAAATCACACCATATCGCCACATGACACAAAACAAAAACCAACTGCAATCAACATATAAGACGCAAAAAATCCGTTCGCGGGCAACTACCGACTTATTATACTGTATGATCGAACACAAACATATCCAAAATATGACACCAAAGAAATAAGACGCAAACTCAATTACAAGACATTGCAAGATCAATAAATGATGTATAAAAACATAATTCCGAACGACAATTGGTTAACACAAACAAAAGGAATACAACGATATAAATCTATGCTAACCCAAAAACTCAACTTCACAACGGTCAACCAATCCGGCTTACTGTATAACTAAGGTGTAACAAAATGTAACAAAACTTTTTAGAATAATACAGAAATTATGACTGTCGGTGTAATTGTAATTGTTTAAGAAAAAAACATGTAAAACATGCAAATATTATTTTTTTTTAGTTTTAATCACTTAAAAGTCATGTGATGTTAAATATATAGGACGGGTATGTTCGTTGCGTAAATTAATTAACAAAATCCCGTCATATAACATTCAACTTTGAAATTGCGTACACATATCAAATTTAGGTGTGCCACTTTGGGAACGGTCTAAAACGATTGAAAATTTATTTTTAAATTTTGGTAATTTTTCCCTGATTTTTACCATGTCGGGCAAAAAAAAGTAGCAGTTTATTAGGAGACCCCCTAAATGACGTAACAGCTTGACTTATGGTCGTTTTAAAAACCATTGTTTGCAAGTTGCATTGCTATCAATTGTACAATATGAAAATTAAACAACGTGAATGCAAATATTTATAAAGACTTTACGGAAAGTAACTTTTGTGACATCTTGACAACCGCATACAAAGTTCATTTCACTTTTCTCACTTCTTAACACATGATGTCGAATTCTGTTGTTCTATTTAAACCGCATATCGGACTGTATTGACACAAGAATACAAGTAAATTCAAATGACCCGTACTATGTATGCAGACTTCAAAACAAATATAGCCATTGTCTTTAAATTATTTCCAGTTTGTGAGATAATTATGTGTTCATTATAATAATTCATGAAACATTTTCAGAACTGATTGATTCTGGCAGAGTTCGAAACAATACATTAGAACTTTTTGCTTTTACAACATTGTACTTTATGGCTTTATAACTATTTTGATCTGAACGTCACTGATGAGTCTTATGTAGACCAAACGTGCATCTGGCGTATTAAATTATAATCCTGGTACCGTTGATAACTTTTTAGGAATACATATATTACAAAATTTGTTTTTGTTATAGAAATGTTTGCCCTTGAAAAGTTATAAAATTGTTAGAACATTTGTAACAGTTACGCTGGTAAATCATTAAAAGAGTTTTAAATTAATGATCTACATGATCTAAAATCCGTGATTTCTGTCACATTTCAGAACATTTGTCGACTTTTCTAGTTCCTGAAGAGTTCTCAATTTGTTCTAGAATTCCATTTCAGAATATTTGAAGAATTTGCTAGTTCTTGAAGAGTTCTCAATTTGTTCTAGAATTCCATTTCAGAACATTTTAGAAATTTCTGTATCTACGTTTTATCTTGTAATGTTCTTAAAATGTCCTAGAATACTTCCAGGATGCTTTCAGAACTGAGCAATGGTTTACAAATGTTCTGGATATATTCTAGAAAAATGTTTCAGAACAGTTCTAGGACAAATATTCTAGAACATACGTAACAGTTCTTGATGTTCTAGTACAATTCCAGAACTGTACCCACTTTTAGAACAAAATTTCGCCGGAGAATCCCTCCTTACATAAAAATATAACTCATATACTATGCTGTTATAAAAAAATTCATAATAAAGTGCAAATACGGTCAGTTTTGGTTGATGCGGACAAATCATTTTGTTATTTGAGTCCGTCTGACAATGTCTGAGGTATAAAAACTTCTGAAATTTGTTTACGATTCAATATTTTGAATAAAAAGAGGACATGCTAGAACTCTAAAATCATGAAAATGCTGCGAACAAAATTTAAATAGTCATTATGGGCCAATATTGCTATCATTTGTATTATACAATCCATCCTTACATGAAAATATAACTTATTTACTATGCCGCTATAAAATTTACATAATAAAGTGCAAATATGGTCAGTTTTGGTTGATGCGGACAAATCATTTTGTTATACAAGTCAGTTTTAGGGATAAAAACTACTGAAATTTGTTGACGGTTCAATGTTTTGAATAAAAAGAGGACATGCTGGCACTCTAAATTGATGCGAACTAAACTTTTTAGTCATTATGTGCCAATATTACTATCTTTGTATTATGCAATCCATCCTTACATGACAATATAACTCATTTACTATGCAACTATATAGGTTTACATAATAAAGTGCTAATATATTCAGTTTTGGTTGATGTTGACAAAAATTTTGTTATATAAGTCAGTTTAGGGTATGAAACCTACTGAAATTTTTGACGATTCAATATTTTGAATAATAAGAGAACATGCTGGCACTCTAAATTGATGCGAACAATTTTTTTTAGTCATTATGGGCCAATTTTGCTATCAATTGTATTATACAATCCATCCTTACATGAAAATTTAACTCATATACTATGCCGCTATAAAATATACATAATAAAGTGCAAATATGGTCGGTTTTGGTTGAAGCTATTCTAGTCAGTCTGAGGTATGAAAACTACTGAAATTTGTTTATGATTCAATATTTTGAATAAAAGGAGGACATGCTGGCACTCATGATTGATGCAAACAAAATTATTTAGTCATTATGGTCCAATATTGCTATAATTTATAATTTGTTGTATTATACAATCCATCCTTACATGAAAATATAACTCATTTACTATGCGGCTTTAAGGATTTACATAATAAAGTGCAAATATTGGCAGTTTTGGTTGATGCACAGTAATTATTTTGTTATATGAGTCAGTTTGGGGAATTACAACTACTGAAATTTGTTCATGATTAAATCTTTTGAATAAAAATAGTACGGACATGCTGGTTTTAATATTGATGTCAATTGGTTTATAATATACGGTCAATAATGACATAAAAATATAACTGAATTACTCCGCTGCTATATAGATAACTTGATAAAGGGCAACAATTTATCAGTTTTGGTTAATGAGATCAAATAATTTTCTTTTAAGCGTCATCTTGAGTTAGCCTTTCTGAGATGTGAAAACTGTTTGATTTTAGTGATGATTAAACTAGTTTAATAAAAGGTCATACTTAAACTATATTTTTGTGAAGAAAAGAAATTTATTACGAATAATTTTGATTGAATTAGGCTGAAATTATCTTAAAAATGAAACATATTATCACTTGTACAAATTATTGTAAAATGTAAAATAACCAAAAATAACAACATTACCGAATACCAAGAAAAAATCAAAACAAAAGTCCCTTACTAAATGGAAAATAAACACCTCAAACACATTCAACGAATTGAAAACAACTGTCACATTTCTGACTTGGTACAGACATGTTCTTTTGTAGACAATATTTAAAATCTCAATTGTATAACAGTCGTATTGTAAATGTAAACGGCAGTTTCATTTTGATTAGATCGTTTAACTACAAAACATTCAATTTTAAATGTGCTTATCTGATAGATTGTGTGACGCAACGTAACAAAAGATCATATATAGCTAAAAAACTACATTTATCCTAATTATTGGAAGAAAATTGCTCCCCAAACAGTTTGGTTGTTTTTGTTATCGATACAAAAATCTTAGATTTACCTTCTCCATTTCTTAGTTCTTAATATTCCTGATACACTTGTAATAGACCTCCATCCTTGTTACTGTCGCTCGACTGTTCTAAATTGGGAATAATTTTAGCGGATTTTTTGGGGGTCTACGTACAATGTTTTCGGACGTAACATAAATGTTCATGCATATCAACATATGTAGATGAATAGTCAATCCCCAAAAATTATCATATCCATTCTGGCGCCTGAAAGGCAGACGGTAAAATCCATGTTATGGAAATGAACAAGAAACACCATATAACCAACAGGGTTTCGCTCATCATCAAACATTGTCGATGAACTTAGACAAAGAAATACAAAGTTTTCGAAAATGTAAAAACAGTTAAAGCACAAAAACACTAAACTCGGAGTAGAATTCGAAATGGAAAGTCGCTAATAAAATGGCAAAAACAAAAGATAAAACACATCAAACGAATGATAGATAGTTTATTCTCATAAAACCATGATTGTACAAAGGTTACAGAAAAGTTTAAAGAATAGAGTACATAATTACAAAAATAAAAATGCATTAAAATGCATAAAATTTCGGATGAGATAACATATAAAAGAATATAGATATATATACTTAAACAGTCAAATATGAAAGTACAAATTGTATAAAGAAACACTTTTTGTATATAAGTATGATTAATAAATTATGGTTGTTAAGAAGGATTGAGTTTACTATTAAAACACATCGTTATATATTGATAACGATGTGTGAACAAACAGACAAAATAGGTTTAATTTTCAAAACAGGGGCACATAACCGTGTAAACATGCATCTGATCTGTAATTGTTATACATATAAAATACATGTGTTTGTTTCATTGACTTATATTAATGATCACATGTAGACATATATTTTTTTCTTTCAAAAGTCTACTTTTACCTAGAATGTTGTATAGTGACAATGTACTTGTTCCATAGGCATGGCAGAGTTATTTTTTCTTTCTACTTTTATTTATTGTATTTTATTTAAGTCTGAATTGTATGGTATATGGGTTCGTCTTTGTTGTTCCAGTTACTTGTCATCTTAGACATCTAACTGAAGAACTTATATTAAACCGAGGTTCAAGATAAACCAATAACAACTGATTACACAGTTAGCTTTTTATGGCTTTTTTCAGAATATTGAATCTCATTTTTCACAAATTTAGTGTTCATGTAAATATATCGAAGAGAGAGATTAATTAACAAAATTTTCTCTGTATATGGATGACTGTAAAATTGAGACTGGAAATGGGGAATGGTTTAATTTTTAACAATTTAAAGACTTAACAAAAATATTATAATAATTCATGAACGAGCATTTTAACTAGATCAGCTAATTTACATTTTTCACACTTGGTGTAACTAAGAAAAAACGAGAACTGCCAAGATACATATTATTGTAAGAAAGCTCATACCAAAGTTTGAAGAGCAATGACACCTACTGAACATCAACATAACAACTGAACAAAATGTATATACCCTGTTAAGCTTGAGAGACCACAGTGTGCCAGGTATAGCACAAGCACTCTGACATTAAGGTTTATACATATGCACCTATTGTTCTAGTTTTAGGAATTTTGGTTTTATATGTTTGACGGCTTTATGTTTTCTTTCTATGAATATGGTGTGTTAAATAGTCTATCCCTTTTGTCCGGGTGAAATTCTTTTCAAATGATTATTAATGAAACCTTGACGCCTTATGTACACATCTGTTCGTACTTTTGAGAACAGCCCGGATTTTCCCTGATATTCAACATTTAAACCATGCAATTGATTGTTTATACAAGCAATTAAATGATTAGGTTAAGCGCTTCTTGCACAGTTCGTGTCCACTGATGTTATCAAATGAACACAAATGGTTAGCTGGTCAAGATGATTTAATTTCCATATCCTCTGCACTAAATATATTTTATATTCTTGTCTACAAAATGTTCTAATAGTCAGGGTATTTTTTAATGAAATTTTTTTGAACGTTTTCTTCAAAAATTCATTTACATTATATATAAATTTAATTTTTCTTTAGGATTTCTGCAGCTAATTTGGAAATGCTATAATGATAATTTTAAATTTAGCAAATTTGGTATGTTTTAATATTATATTATTATCAATCGGATCCAGGACCAATCCAGTCTATCTTATTATAGTCCTTCGTAATTAATTCCATTTTTCATGTGCATATATTTGAAGCTGGTATATTAAGTGAAGGATAAATATTTCTTCACAAAAAAGTTTTGATGGAATACAATTTTTAGCATTTATTTTGATATTTTGTTTGAAATTCGTACTTGCAAGCTTGTAGCATATTAATTGTGTATGTATATTTGGAATAAAAATCAAAATCTGGTCTGTGTACCTTATACTAAAAGAGGCGTTTCAGTTACGGTAATGTAGACCTAGACCTATCCTCATCAGGTATCCCTAACCTATATCATGTATATGTTTCCTTTCTTACGATCATATTACAATGTATTATAGGGAACATATGTACTTAGGTTCAAGTAGATCGGACTCCAACTTCATCAACAACTGCCTTGACCAAAAAATTTAATCTGAAGCGGGACAGGCATAAGGACAGACGAACGAACGGACAAATGGACGCTACAGCCAGAAAACATAAAACCCCTCTTCTATTGTAGGTGGGGCATAGAAATAATGCACAGCTGTGCCATGAGCTAGATATATCGATACGTCTAACGGTTTAATATCTTCTCAGTGTCATATAAGAAATTCATGAAAAAGGAGGTTATCTAAATAGATATAAATCAGTCAACAAGGTTTAATGAAAAATGGTCAAAGCACTTGAAGGTTATTCTCTGAAAACTAGAGAATCACCCCACAACTCGGAAATGTGAAATCTGAAATTTATTAAAAGCGAAAGGAAGCTTAAATAAATAGATATAAACAATTCACCAAATTTTCATGAGAGTTGCTAAAAGTTTTTGAGTTGTTACCAAATACTAGAAAATGTTAATGTCTGATATGTTAAAGACGGACGGACAAAGATATACCATAAAATTTCCTTTAAGCAGGCGTTTAATAAGGGGGGGGGGGTGTTCTTATCCCATATTGTCTAATTTGCTTCATGAATATTTTATATTAAAAAAAAATGAAATATTAGGAAGATTTTGTTTTATCATCTAATTAAATTTATCAAACAAAATGTGAAAATTACAAAGAATATTCATTTCTTATCAAAATTAATCTTCAAAATGACAATAATTATTAATCTATTCTACATTTAAAAAAAAATGAAAATTAATAAAAATTATTCATAACTTTATATTATATTCCTTTAACTGTATTTGAACATGATTGATAAAAAACGGTGACTTGATTGTCAAAATCTTATGAAGAATAAACATACATAGATAATGTTACATGTAGTAGAAATATTTATTTTTCAAGTAAAGACAGAAAATGCCAAAATGTTGACTCTTTATCAGATAATATATGTGTAACATCTGTGGTCAGTTTAATGGGAAGAGTGATATATACATTTCAAGGACTTCAAACTGTGAACCTAATCAGTTGTGAAATTTGAGATTCCCTCAAATCTGAGGGCATTCTTCGAGCTGTACTATAAAGTATTCGTATATTTACTCGTTTGTCACCACGGACACTACAGGATCATGCATTCACCCTGCAGAGTCATGTTGTATGTACTATTTTGAATTAAGTAATATAAAACATCATATCAAACATTCAATATAAAATTATATCGAACTAAACATTCAACTGCATTAAAAAAAAGCTTATTTTTGACGCCTTTTACAATCTTATGAATAATTTATCACATTAAAATATTGTGAATTTATGAACATACAATGTCACGATGTTATTGGCAGACACATGCAATATGTTTACTCACGTACGCATGCTTCATACCGAATAGACAGCAATTTTCGACGTTGCATATTGTGTACTAAAACTAACTTAGTGTAATTAGATTAACTGACTGCAACATGCTTCATGTAAGAGTGTATAAATAAAGATAGCTAAATACAAAATGGCAAACATAGATAATAAAACAAAAGGTACTGGAACACCAGAATTCGCAATCGTTTGTGCTTCGCAAGTAACATCTTAAAATTGATTTCGAGTTACATATGTTTATTTCAAAAAGATGTTTGTATGGAATGCTATGAACATAATGTTCAATCAAATATCGTATTGTTGTAAATTTTGTTATTGTTCAAACACTACTTGTAACTTCCCATGGATCACAATAGTTCACTCTCTGGTTTGCAATGTTTTGCTGACGTGCTTTTTTACTCTCAGTTGTCAGTTTGAAGTTCATCCGTAACGTTTCTGGTCGTACAGTCGTCCTTCTATCATTTACAACACAAATTGGTCTTGTCTTTAATGCACATAATCGGGCTTTGACTTTGCAGCCGAGCATGGTTAGCCAAATCATGAGCGTTATTAAACTAACGACTATGATATATATAGGTACAACATTTTGTACACCAACAGAATTATAGACCTACAGAAAAAAACATGGATATTATTGATTAAAAAAACCTTCATAAAAATTTACAAATACATTCTTCAACATATTGAATAAATACTTCGATTTCCCTCTGTCTATTCGATTAGTAGTTTGGTTAATTTAAAAAAAAGCCACAGAAATGAAGCGATTAGTGTCAATTAGAAAACTCTCCATCAGAGTCAAACTGACACAAAACGGTAAATCCATAGGTTACCATGCATGATCTATCAATGACCAAAACAGTGGACGAGATTACTACACAATGTATGCATTTCTTATGTGTCGAGTATTGCTATGTATAAAAAAGATACCAATGAAACATTCAAACTAATCTGTCCAGAGTCAAACAAAGAAAACACAACATCAACTCTTAAAGACCTTAAAGACTAAGAATCAGTTACCCTACCAAAACTGGTGGTGCGTCGGAAGTGTTAACAGACCCATCCCGTCGTGTCCTATACAATATATAAATAAGTATTTTAAGTGATAAGGCATCACACAATTATATTATCAGGATTTGATTATCACACTTATTAAGCCCCAAGACATTGCACGACATCACCAAATTAATAAAACATCGATCAAGTACATTATCTAACCTTGAAACTTGATCATGTACGAAATTTTAAAATGGAAGAGTTTTATAAACAACAAAACAATTAAAAACTTTAAAGGCATTAAGAAAAAAAAATCAATAATTAAAACTGAAGCAAGGCCAACATCACCCCATTGAAATAAAAACTCATGTGATTTGGTATGCTCCGTAATTGTAGACAGACCAGAGGTCAAGATCTAGGTAACAATAATTGAAGCATATCCGTCTCTTGACTGTAAAACAGATTTTCAATATCAGAGTGACAAAGGATACCAAAGGGACATGCAAACTCATAGTTCAAAATTGGATTGACAATGCCATGGCTCAAAAAAGACGACCGGACAAATATTTAACCACACGACCAAACAAAGAAAACTACAGACTTTGCAACACGAACCCCACCAAATACTGGGGGTGATCCGGAAGGTTAAGCAGATCCTGCTTAATATGTGGCACCCGTAGAAATGTTCATATCATAACGGTAACATGGATAAACCTAATCATGATTACTTGCAGCACATTTGATTTATCGTTTTGTTTTTCAATCATACATATTTCAAGTAACAGTTATCTATATTTAAAACAAAATCTCAAACATATTACATCTAAATTAATTGCTTCACAGTCATTTTACTCCTTAATACGTTTGTTTTGTGTTAATATTATCCACATTGAAAAGTTGTGAATAAACAAATATTAAACTATCAATTGGAGATTTTAATCTTGTGATGAATACCAATCATTTTACTCTTTCATTACACACAATTGATAGTATGTACGGGAAATTTAGAAACAGTGAACGCATTTGATATCAATTTATGTTTTATGTTTTGTCCAGTGACAGTTAATTCTAATTTTGGTCCTCAATGCTCTTCAACTTCGTACTTTATTTTGGCCTTTTAACTTTTTTGCATTCGAGCGTCACTGATGAGTCTTTAGTAGACGAAACGCGCGTCTGGTGTATATACAAAATTTAGTCCTAGTATCTATGATGAGTTTATCTATTTGCTCACACTGAATCTTTATTTTTAACTTTTAACTCACTAGTCTGCTGATTAGCGCGATTTTACCAAATAAAACCTACTCTGTGACTGGGAGCATCCTGAAATACACATTCGCAGTCGTCCTCGCTTTCAAGAAATCTAACTTGTGAACCTGTACATCGAACTGAACATGATTGTCGGTGATCCCAATATGGACATTTATAAAAACATTCTAGATACAGAAAAAAAAACAAAAGATAAACAGAACATGATAACAATAGACAAGTCAAACAAAACAGAATATCCGGATGTGTTTGGCATTGTAAAAGTTTATAACACAGAACATATAACATTATTTAATGTGGTATTCTTATTTTAACAATGTTTAAAGCATCCGTGTTTGCCATGAGTGTCTATGAAATAAAATTCCCCAAGTACTTCAATACATTTACACCCCTAGTTTTTGGTGGTGTTGGTGTTGTTTATTCTTTAGTTTACTATGTTGCGTCGTGTGTACTATTGTTTGTCTGTTTGTCCTTTTCATTTATAGCAATGGCGTTGTCAGTTTATTTTCGATTGATGAGTTTGACTGTCTCTCTGGTATCTTTCTTCCCTCTTTTACACGTGTGACGTCTATATCTGTAGAAGGTGTTATGTGTTTTGGCCGCACGCTGTCTAAAGTCTAGTCATTCTAGTAATCATGATGACAATAGTGTATATTGTATATTCATTTCAGCTTGGTATTCGAATCCGGTTGCGAAATCAGACAACTCTCAGTCAAAAAATAAAACTGTTTTATACATAACGGAGGGTTTGAATGGGGTAAAATGATTAAAGAATAATGCCCTTAAAAAATGAAGATTAGAAAAATAACGGGCAAATAAAAATGAAGATTAGAAGAATGCGTGGTCTAATTTTTTGAAGATTAGAGAAAAAAGATGTTATTTCTAAGATTAGAGAAAAAAGGGGGAAGAATTAAATGTTCACAGAATATCAGACTTTTGTCTACTTTGCATTTTTTTTGGTTATAACATCCATGTTACTAAGTCCTGTTTTGATGACTTTTTTAACTTTGATACTAGTAGACATTAAGGAAATGAGTATTTTTATAAAGAATTGGTCTGTTGGATTTCATATTTTTATTGCTGAAGAAAATTACCTCCATTGTATGTAGGATAACATTCTGTGGAGTACACTTTATAGCAATATGAGCAACACGTTGTTCGATTCATAAGATATCTAAAATGGAAGGACATACTGGATTAAAATGACAACAAATATATACAGATGTTTACTTTTTAGAAGAAAAAAAACTTTTAATACATGCGTTCAATTATGTTTGACACAATTCAATATAGAGTCTGACATGTTATTCCAGGATTTGTCACTTTAAGCAGTACTTTACCTTCATATTAACTCAACATATTTGTTTTAGCCTGTACCTATATGTATTTGATAAGTTTGTGTATCGTAGATAATGTGAACACTAGAAGGAATCGTCTGATATTGCCACACGCATCGACAAAAGCATTACAATACATGTATTCACCAGAAACTATTATGTTGATTGGTGATGAATGTCATATTTCTAATTATTTCAAAACGTGTATGCATATAAACTCTATGTATAATTTTAAAACTTCAGTTTCTTTACGAATTTTGAAATGCTTAACAGTAAAATAGATTGCAGCTATGTTGATTATCACAAAACGACTTACATGTTTGATTGCGATGTCAGTTTGAAATTGGACTTTGTTGTTTTTGAATCACTAATTTCCATTAAAGCTATCAGAAATATACAAATCTTCTTGATACCACACCGTTTCATTTTTTTTTTTTAATTATGTAGAAATTAGTACAATGTTACTATAATAATAGACTATGAACACTCATTTCCTCTTCAACAAGGAAATAAACGCATCCGGAATTCATTTAGTTACTTTTTACAACTTTTTGTTAGGATTATTTCATAATTAACTCTTAAACTGAATACAAATTGCTTGTCAGAGGCCACTTTGTAAATTAATTGAAAAGGTTGAGTAATGTATAATCAAAATAAAACTATCAGTTTCGGATTAACCGTACTGATTTCGATCTCTTTTTTTTTGTTGTTGAGTATTTTATACTTCTCACACAGCCAAACTAACGCCTTGTCTAATATATAGTGCTTGAAAAAGATATTCTGTACAGTCTTCACATTTATGTACACTAATAAACACTCGTGGTGTCATAAATGGATAGCACATTAACACGTCTGACGAGCATTAAGTATATGCATGTATTCAAAACCTTGTATTTAGAGTTTAAAAATATATAGTGCGTTCAGTTTTTACGTTCTTTATAATACTCTTTAAAGGAATTGAGGTAATATGAAGAGTTCTATTTTGTTATCCTCATTACTTCCTTTTACTTTTCTCATGGTGTCATAGTTTGTTTACAAATATGTCGAAACATATATCATGTATCATCAGACAGAGAGTAGATCGATTTACACTGCTTATATATTTTGCTGTTTGTTGTATTTTAATATATTACTTATTTGATTTTGCAATGTGATTATGGACTTTCCGAATTGATTTTCCTCTAAGTTCAGTATTTTTGTGATTTTACTTTTTACACAATAGAATACAATGGAATTAAAATTAGTCTGGGTAGGTACACATATGTCTGTTGTTTAAATTGTGTGACACAGAAAACAAAAAAAACTAAATATTAATCAAAGGTTGTATTATATACATGATTAGTGGCTCTGTCAGACCAAATTGTCAGCGTAGTTTGATAAATTAAATAAAATGCGTAAAGCATTAATCATGGGATAGATCTAATTGTTCAATACAAACTACAAAATGCTGTTAATCTAATGGAAAAATCACTCTGTAAAAGCAAAATCAACACTTGAAAAGAGATTGTTCGAATGAATACTAATTTCATAAATACTTCCTTAACTATTTATTCATCATTCACGTGTCACATTGATATATTGTTTTTTATTATTTGAAGTGTTTCCCTTTTTGACTTGAATGAATTATAGGTCAATGTATGGCCTTCAACACGGATCCTTGGCTTACACCGAACAACAAGCTATAAAGGGCCCAAAAATTACTAATGTAAAACCATGCAGACGGAAAAACCAACGGTCTAATCTATATAAAAAACAAGAAACGAAAAACACGTATAAATTACATAAACAAACTACAACTACTGTAAATCAGATTCCTGACTTAGACATTCTAATAGCACCTGCATACGGGGTATATATCTCCCAATTGATACGATATTCCCGTGCTTGCATTTCCTATCATGATTTTCTTGATAGAGGGTTGCTGCTCACAAGGGAGCTGTTAAACCAAGAGTTCCTAATGGTGAAGTTGAAATCATCCCTTCGTAAATTTTACGGACGCCATCACGAGTTGGTTGACCGTCATGGAACAACTGTTTCACAAATGATATCGAATATGTTCCTTACGTCGTAACTACTATTCCCTTCACTTTCATGAATGAGACTTACCGAATAAGACTATTTAACGGATTTGTTATCACCTAAACAACACGACGGGTGTCACATATGGAGCAGGTTCTGCTTACCCTTCCGAAGCACCTTAGATCACCCCTCGTTTTTCATGGGGTTCATATTGTTAAATCTTTAGTTTTCTATGTTGTGTCATGTGTACTATTGTTTGTCTTTTTCATTTAAAGCCATGGCGTTGTCAGTTTATTTTAGATTTATCAGTTTGACTGTCCTTTTGGTATCTTTCGTCCCTCTTTTACGACAGGTGCAAACATTTGCAGCGGGATGAAACGTTTTAATGGTACCAAACCTTCTCTTTTTTTCTGAAACAATAGCATAACATCACAACATAGAAAAACACACGATAAAATATCAATTGGCAGGCTTAACTCAATCAAAAAACGTAGATTAACACACTATGAACGAAAACAATTCTAGACTTGTTCAAACGTTCTTGCTTTCTTCTAGAATTTCTATTGTTACGTCATAAAAAGTGAGGAAAATGTCTGATGACGTTACATAGAAAAAACACATCTTTGTGTAGGCAGTTCGAAAAGAAGGAGTAAGATTTCTGCATATCGTCTAAAAGAAACATATTCCACCACTAAACCTCGTGCAATATGATATGTATCCACTATCGGCAGTTAAGTTATAATATTTAAAACGCTTGTCGAGCCTCGCTTGTAAATCTACAAAAATGTATCTGTCTTGAGTGGATTAGTATCGTATCACACTCGACACTATGGTAGAATTTATATTTTTACAATTTGATAAGCGAGAAAAAAGGAATTAAGATAAATGTTCAAAATTGTGGTGTATTTTAGATTATAATTAATACGATAACTTACCACAACAGGTCTTACAACAAGCACCACTTTCGGATCAATTTCCCATTTTGTCCCCATACTCATTTAAGCTTGTACAGTCGAAATCGGGAGTTTTACAGTTGTAATCTACTTTAGCTGTTAAACAATATAAAACGTGTTATCTTAATTAACAGGTATTTATTTCATGACTTGTGTCTATTTCTTTACAATCTAGATCACTTCTTTCTTTTTTTAAATAGCAATAATTGCGGTCTTAGAAGAATATTTCCTGACGAAGCAGAAACAATCGTGAAATCTTCTGTACATTTTTTATTTCAAAAAATTGACATGTTAATAACGTTTACTCGCACATAACGATAAACATAAAACGAATTTTAAATTTCTTTATATTATCTGTACTATATCATACAAAGGGAGATATATTTCTTACATAGCAATATATGTGGGCGGCTCTCAACATCTGTTATCATTGCAAAGTGGTCCTATGCCTGTATCTTGTTCATTGACATCACACACAGGTTTACTCATTCTGTTTCAAGCTTTACACTGAGCATACCGAAGCGTATCTTAGAATAGATAAGAAAGACAAGACAATGTACATATACATTATTAAATGAGCTACACTAGTTTTAGGATTCCTCGCCAAAAAAAAATACAATTACAAATATCTTACATTTAGTCTGCGTGGATTTTTTCATTAAACATTTAAACCTCAGAATATTGTTAGTCTTTTTATTATCTTCAAAAACACATCTGCTTTTGAGTTTATTGTCTTGTAAAAAAATGTACGTTATTTTCATTTATTCTAAGAAATTACCGCGTTCGTGATGGTATCAATATTATCGAATAAAGATAAATCAACGGTGGCCTTAATCTGTGTTCTGCTCCTTTGTCGAGGTTTTGTCTCTTCGATAAATTACAAATTTTCGATTCATCATTTTATACTTAACATGTGATTGAATAACCTTTTTCGGGGGTATAACTAAACTTCGTTCGTCATGTTAATTCGGTTGTTGGACTGTACTACGTAATGCACGATTTTTTTTTTTTTTTTTATCAACGACCTAAAATCAACCAACAGTAACATGTGTATGCAGTTTACAAACCTGTACATGTAGGTTTTTAGCAACATCTATAACTATGACGGCAACATGAACCTGTGTCTTCTTCATCTACATCACACGTTTGTATACACATTCCATTTCCAGCTTTACATTGACGTGTATCTAGATATGAAAAGTTGATCCAAATGTTATTTCTATTTTTACAATGAATACCTGATTTAGTCAAAGAAAATAAAAGAAATAGCGTTATACCTTATTGTAACACTGTGTCTACCCCTTGCTGGCTAACTGTTAGTTATAACACTGTGTCTACCCCTTCCTGGTTAACTGTTAGTTATAACACTGTGTCTACCCCCTGCTGGTTAACTGTTAGTTATAACATTGTGACTACCCCCTGCAGGTTAATTGTTAGTTATAACACTGTGTCTACACCCCTGCTGGTTAACTGTTAATTTATAAAATTGTGTCTACCCCCTGCTGGTTAATTGTTAGTTATAACACTGTGTCTACACCCCTGGGGCCGGTTGTTCAACTTGTCGTTAAGTCTAACGCTGTCGTTAAAATATGCTAACGCTTCGTTAAAATTTAACGCATGGTTAATCCTGTTGTTCATCTCTACGTTAGATTTAACGCAACGTTAAACTGTCGATAACTTCTGTAAAATCTAACGCTGCTATAGACCATCGTTAAATACTTAAAGAAGCGTTTTAATTGATAAAATAGCTGCTCTGTTAATGATACCTAGGCAAAGAAAAGAGAGAATCT
This sequence comes from Mytilus galloprovincialis, assembly GCF_965363235.1. NCBI lineage: Eukaryota > Metazoa > Mollusca > Bivalvia > Mytilida > Mytilidae > Mytilus > Mytilus galloprovincialis. The sequence continues at coordinate 58,292,781 of NC_134851.1, forward strand.
TCAGAGGAATGGTTTCACATCTAAACAATTTGACTGACAATGAAATGAGGATAAGATATAGGTTTGGAAGAGACTCTATAGCTTACATATGTAATATTGTGGGTGATAAATTGAGAAGATCTACAGCAAAAGATACTGCTCTAACAGTGGAGCAACAAGTATGCATAGCCTTGAGGTTTTATGCCTCTGGGTCATTTTTACAAGTAATTGGAGATACAATGGGCTACGACAAAGCAACTGTAATTAGAGCAGTGAATGATGTAACCAATGCTTTACTTGATGTGAAAGACAACTTCATCCAGTGGCGAAAAGACATCAATTCTAAAAACAGGATGAAGTGTGGTTTCCACAGACAAATGAACTTCCCAAATGTTTTGAGGTGCATTGATTGCACACACATCAAGATACAAGGGCCATCAGAGGACGAGGCAGCTTTTGTCAACAGAAAGGGGTTCCATAGTGTGAACATGCAGGCTGTGTGTGATTACGAAGGTACTTATTTAATTTGTTTATATCCTCTTCGTCTGTTTATTAGTTTACCTTTGTTATTATCTCCCTTAAAATTTCTCGTCAGTAAGTGAACAATTCGGCCCTCGATCTTATACGACCCAAATATTACAAGTGATCGATCGACGATCGGGTCATTGTGTGCTATCTTTTCCAATAAGACCGCGCACTTGTCACTCCAAACAGTGTGGTTATTTGTGCCACTTATTTATATGTGCTATTTCTAATCTTTACAATGTTGGTAAAGGGAAGCATAATATTTCTGTTGTATTTTTTCTGTACGGGATCGGGTGTTAAATTAAGCTCGAGATTTCAGGAATGAAACCTTTTCGGGATTTCGGGGATTCTTTTTTGAATTTCTGGATCTCGTGATTTTGTGTTTTTAAGCACAGGATTTCTGGATCCAGACCACCCTTTAATTGAAAAAAATATATATTATTAACTGGAGTCCCGATAAAGTTTCTATACCCCCTGACCTCTTATTAGTCACAAGTAGCAGTAAGTAAGTAAGTAAGTAAATTTTATTTAGAGTCGGCATATATATACATAATAACAAGAAAACATGAGCTCTGGTGAGCTCTTTAACCAACTATCACATAACAAATCATGCAGCATCATGCAAATACTACCAAATAAAACTGATAAAACATGCAATATAATGAAAGCAACTCTATTTGATTTGTGAGCCTCCAGAGTCAAAGCTCATGTGGCAAGCGCCTCTATGTGCATTGAAACGGGGGTATCAGCAAATCACTTGAAGATCATAAAATATAACAGACTAAAAGCATAAAAACAATAAATAAATAAATATAAGCACTAGCATTTAATGGCAGATATATTAAAAAAAATGCATAAAAAGCAGAGCAAAAGGCCATTATAAAAAGAAAGAAAGAAATTTCAGCTTTGAGACAGCACTGGGTGGAAACGACATGAACTGCAGAAGCATTTTTGACCCCCACACCAGGAATTTATATAATTCCTTAACTGGTGAAAAGAAGTCATGAGTCTAGCCTCATTAGGAAGTGAGTTCCATACTTGTGCTGCCTCAAATCTAAAGGATCTTTTACCATAACTGGAGGTTCTAGGTTTAGGTACCTCAGCAGTGTTTACATACCTGAAATTATATGGATTGTTTTTTATTACAACTAAATCTTGAATAAATAAAGGACATTTTTTATTAATTATTTTAAAGGTCTCCAAGGCAATTGAGCGCATTCTACGAGTTTTTAATGATGGAAGGTTCGAAATCTGCAGGAGTGTTTCGTATGAGCTCTGTTGGTCTTCATTAAATAAATCGAAGCGATCGTTCTTGTATTTTTTTCTATTTTTCTGGTATTTTGTTCCCCACAGAAATGCCAAGTCAAAGGGCAGTAACTAAAGTTAGACATAATAAAAGAGTAGTAAATTGTAAGCTTACTCAGTTTGTTTAGATGTTTCCCAATTCTTTTCAAAACATTTAATTGCCTTGCAGCCTTTTTACAAATATTTGAAATATGTAAATTAAAGTTTAATTTAAAATCAATCGTAACTCCAAGTAGTTTCACCTCATCCTCACATGATATAGAAATACCATTCAAATCAAACACAATCTTTTTATCATGTGTTTTTTTGCCAAGAGAGATAGCTTGAAATTTCTCTGGGTTGGCCTGCATTTTATTGGAAGAAAACCACTGTATTAAATAATTGCTGTCTTCCCCAAGAGCAGAAATAGCAATAGACTGAGTGACCTTTATTCAAGCTGCAGTTAACTGTAACATTAATTAGTACTCTGCATAGAATTGAATTAGTTAAATATTTTTTTCAGGGAAATTTACCAATATATCTGCTAACTGGCCAGGGTCAACCCATGATTCCCACATCTTCAACACATCAAACCTATGTCACGACCTGGAGACAAACATCAGAGGACTTGCAGACGGTTTGATACTAGGAGACAGCGGGTATGCATGTCGCCCTTTTCTCATGACACCATATCTAAATCCCAGAGAAAGACACCAGCAAAGATCTAATAGAGCACACTCCAGTACAAGATCCATTATTGAAAGGGCTTCTGAAATCTTAAAGAGAAGATTTCATGTTTTACACTCTGAGGTAAAAATAATTATAGAATACTTTGAAATATGATAACAAAAAAGTGGTTTGATTGTCAATGACCAGAGACCAAATTACTTGGAAGTTAACATCGATAGGTAACTGTACAGCCTTCAACAATGAGATAATCCTATAAAGTGATGCGTAGCTAAAATGGTTAATTAACTTCAGCAGTTTCATACAAAAAATGCCAAAAAAAACTTCAGCCATGAAGAAAAAAATATATTGAGTAAAAAGGGACACAAAAAAGAAACTAATTATAAAAAGGATACTAATTAGGGAGGTACCATTTATTGTTTGAGGGGGGATGGCTAGTATGAAAAATGCCTTTTTATTTTCACACTGTCATACATAAATTGTCATCCTGCCTCTTTTTTTACTCGAAACTCTTGATCTGACTTTTTTTAATTTCATACAAGCGACACTATCCCCATAACAACTAAATGGTAGCTCTGTAAAACTAGAGACAATTGTTAAAGAAAGAGCCGCAGTTAATAGGGGTTATATTGAACCTGTTATTTAAGTAACTATCGGTATTGGTTTTTTTTAGAATGCAGTGCAAATAATCATTAACATAGTATTTTTTTTGTTAAAATGGATATCTGCATGGGTAATTTTCCAGGAGACAATATTGTAGATGGGAATACACTTCTGAAACAGTTTTTTTTTTTAATTGAAAGATATCTTCCTGCCCATAATTATGAAATTATAAATTTCAGGTCAGAATGAAACCAGAAAAGTCTGTCGAGTCTGTCGAGTGTTTGGTGCTTGTGCTGTTCTACATAACATAGCTTTAACAAGGAATGAACCTTTGGAAGACGTTTGTGGTGTACATGTTTAGCAAGACCAACCAGTGCAAGTTCCGAATTTTGAAGGAGAACAGGATGGTAGACACATAAGGGGGCATATCGCAAGAGTTTTCTTCAACTGAAATAAATGTTTAATACACAAGAGTCTTCATTTTTTCATCAAATATATGTTTTCTCAAAACACATGCATTCGAGATGTTGAATTGAAGGCTTAGCAAATAATGAATTCATAAATACACTTGCGTTAATATGAGTTATTGGCACTACGAAGTGTCGGTCGTCACGCTTTTTTAACATCATCTCATTGTTAATTGTACACTGAATGAAATTTTACTCCAAGGCTTGACTAAGGTATACATTTAAGGTCATCCTTTGGATTTTTTTCACTTTGTCGCAAAGTGGGTCTTCCATAGACTGTTGGGCAGTATTGCACCATTTTGAATAATTTTCTAGCAAATCTATTGGGTATCAAATCCTTAGTCAATTATCATCATTGTTTTATACATAGCAATGTAAAGAATTTTTTGTTATGACAGCGAGTGAGATTGCGAATTTAAATCCAGCATTGGCAGGTGCCCTCTAATCCTTGATGATTATTGACTAAATGAAAATTTCTGGCCCATCCATATTTTACAGTGTTGAGATTGCGTCCCCTTCGGTATATTTGACAAAATAAAAAGAACCTATTCCAGTGGCACTTCTGTGTATACAAATCTCACTGTATAACCCTCCCCCTTTTTATCCACATTTTTTTTCACTCATATCCCACCAAGTTTAACACCAACTATATATATTTGTTTTCCAAATCTTGAACGACCAACAAAAGATGATTATTAAAATTGTTAAAATCTAGGCCTTTACGAGCGTATGCCACGATCGAATTTAAGGTACGGGTTAGCCAGGGTCCGAGAAACATCGTCCTGTTGGCTACAAATCAAAGGGAAATAACAGCAAGGAGGTTCTTTCATGGATAAACGAAAAGATGAACTGAACATCTTTTGTTCCTAACTATCATTACAATATTGTCACATGACAATATTTGAAATCATCTTTCGCTATAAAAATGTGTGTCATGAGGTAATTAGGCTCAAAAACAAATATATTCATTAGCATGCTGAGCGTCTATCAAGGTTAATATTTAGGACGTAAATACTAGAATGCAGACGACATAAATAATTGACCAAATGAATTGAAATACTTATTATTCACTGAGTAAAACTGAATATAGCCGAATGCCAATTAAATACTAAGCTTACACGTTATTAAAGATTAATAAATCAGCTAAATACCTGTCAAATTTTGATGACATGATACAAATAATCGGCGATTTTTTTTATGAACACAAAGTTTCATGAAATCGGAGAGAAAAATTAATAGCATTTAAAGATTTATTATTTTTACATATTCACAAAAGAGTATAAATTAGTTACTGATACATACCAAGTACACTTTCAACTCCTTCAAGACCTTTGAAAGAAGCTGAGTCTTTACAAAGGTCTATTGTTCTTTCAATGGCCAGACTCATTTTTGTTGGCTGTGGACCACCACCAGTAGCCCTCTGCTCTTTGCTACGGTTGTTAAAAACCTTCTTAGCCTCCTTCTTGGTGTTAGCCCACTTGTCTTTGCAGTCTTTGGGAGACCTGTTGGCAACACCCAAAGCACGAACCAAGATGGAAATTCTGCTCCAGACAGCAGTCTTTCTGGAATTGGTTATACCATCCCCAAACTTTTCATTCATTACTTTGTAATTCTTTTGCACTTGGTCTTGAATTACATTTACTTCTTCTTGGGTGAAATTAGGTTTTCTGTCCCTTTGTGTTTTAGCAGAAGACTTGTCAGTCATGTTGAAGTAAATATTAACAAACCAATGCATTGTGGGTAAAAGAGAACAATCTCTAAACTTTAGTTAAATATTTAACGAGTGGTTAAATTATTTAACGTCATCGTTAACTAACGACGGCGTTAAACCAAGTTGAACAACACCATTTTAATCATGGGTTAAGTAACGATACGTTAGAGTATTTAACGACACGTTAAATTTAACGCTTACGTTAAGTTAACGACAAGTTGAACAACCGGGCCCAGGTGGTTAGCTGTTAGTTATAACCATGTGTCTACACCCCTGCTCGTTAATTGTTAGTTATAACACTGTGTCTACCCCTTCCTGGTTAACTGTTAGTTATAACACTGTGTCTACCCCCCTGCTGGTTAACTGCTAGTTAAAACATTGTGTCTACCCTTGATGGTTAACTGTTAGTTATAACACTGTGTCGACCCCCTGTTGGTTAACTGTTAGTTATAACATTGTCTCTACACCCCTGCTAGTTAATTGTTAGTTATAACATTGTGTCTACCCCTGCTGATTAATTGTTAGTTATAACACTGTGTCTACACTCCTGGTGGTTAACTGTTAGTTATAACCCTGTGTCTACACCCCTGGTCGTTAATTGTTAGTTATCACACTGTGTCTACCCATTCCTGGTTAATTGTTAGTTATAACACTGTGTCTAACCCCTACTGGGTAACTGTTAGTAATAACACTGTGTCTACCTCCTGCTGGTTAATTGTTAGTTATTACACTGTGGCTACACCCCTGGTTGTTAACTGTTAGTTATAACCCTGTGTCTACACCCCTGCTCCTTAATTGTTAGTTATAACACTTTGTCTATCCCTTGCTGGTTAACTGTTAGTTATAACACTGTGTCTACCCCTTCCTGGTTAACTGTTAGTTATAACACTGTGTCTACCCCCTGCTGGTTAACTGTTAGTTATAACATTGTGACTACCCCTTGCAGGTTAATTGTTAGTTTATAACATTGTGTCTACCCCCTGCTGGTAATTGTTAGATGTAAAACTGTGTCTACATCCCTTGTGGTTAACTGTTAGTTATAACCCTGTGTCTACACCCCTGCTCGTTAATTGTTAGTTATAACACTGTGTCTACCCCTTCCTGGTTAACTGTTGGTTATAACACTGTGTCTACCCCCTGCTTGTTAACTCTTAGTTGTAACACTGTGTCTACCACCCTACTGGTTAACTGTTAGTTCTAACAATGTGTCTACCACCCTACTGGTTAACTGTTAGTTATAACACTGTGTCTACCCCCTCATGGTTTACTGTTAGTTATAACACTATATCTACCCCTGCTGGTTAACTGTTATGTATAACACTGTGTCTACCCCCTGTTGGTTAAATGTTAGTTATAACACTGTGTACAACTCCCTGCTGCTTAACTGTTAGTTATAAAACAGTGTCTACCACCCTAGTGGTTAACTGTTAGTTATAACACTGTGTCTACCCCCTTCTTGTTATCTGTTAGTTGTAACACACTGTCTACCCCCTGCTGGTGAACTGTTAGATATAACACTGTGTCTACCCCCTTCTTGTTAACTGTTAGTTGTAACACTGTGTCTACCACCCTACTGGTTAACTGTTAGTTATAACACTGTGTCTACCCCCTGCTGGTTAACTGTTAGTTATAACACTGTGTCTACCCCCTGCTGGTTAAATGTTAGTTATAACACTGTTCCCCTGCTGGTTATCTGTTAGTTATAACATTGTGTCTACACCCCTGCTGGTTAATTCTAAGATATAACACAATGTGACTGCTGTTCTCGTATTTTCCTCGCGTTATTCCTAATTGAAAAACTGTGATTAACCCTCCTCCCTGGCTGGTTGACTGCTTGTTATAACACAGTGTCTACCCCCTGCTGGTTAACTGTTAGTTATAACACTGTGTCTACTCTGCTGGTTAACTGTTAGTTATAAAACAGTGTCTATCCCAGCTGGTTAACTGTTAGTTATAACACTGTGTCTACCCCCTGCTTGGTAACTGTTAGTTGTAACACTGTGTCTACCACCCTACTGGTTAACTGTTAGTTATAACACTGTGTCTACCCCCTGCTGGTTAACTGTTAGTTATAACACTGTGTCTACCCCTACTTGTTAACTGTTATGTATAACACTGTGTCTACCCTGCTGGTTAACTGTTATTTATAACACTGGGTCTATCCCCTGCTGGTGAAATGTTAGTTATAACATTGTGTCTATCCCCTGCTTGTTTACTGTTAGTTATAAAACAGTGTCTACTCCCAGCTGGTTCACTGTTAGTTATAACACTGTGTCTACCCCCTGCTTGTTAACTGTTAGTTGTAGCACTGTGTCTACCATCCTACTGGTTAACTGTTAGTTATAGCACTGTGTCTAACCCCTGCTGGTTAACTGTTAGTTATAACACTGTGTCTACCCCTGCTAGTTAACTGTTAGTGATAACACTGTGTCTACCCCCCTGCTGGTTAACTGTTAGTTATAACATTGTGTCTACACCCCTGCTTGTTAACTGTTACTTGTAACACTGTGTCTACTCTGCTGGTTAACTGTTAGTTATAACACTTTGTCTAACCTGCTGGTTAACTGTTATGTATAACACTGTGTCTACCCCCTGCTGGTTAACTGTTAGTTATAAAACAGTGTCTATCCCAGCTGGTTAACTGTTAGTTATAACACTGTGTCTACCCCCTGCTTGGTAACTGTTAGTTGTAACATTGTGTCTACCACCCTACTGGTTAACTGTTAGTTATAACACTGTATCTACCCCCTGCTGGTTAACTGTTAGTTATAGCACTATGTCTACCCCCTGCTTGTTATATGTTAGTTGTAACACTGTGTCTACCACCCTACTGGTTAACTGTTAGTTATAACACTGTGTCTATCACCCTACTGGTTAACTGTTAGTTATAACACTGTGCCTACCACCCTACTGGTTAACTATTAGTTATAACACTGTGTCTACCCCCTGCTGGTTAACTGTTAGTTATAACACTATATCTACCCCCTGCTGGTTAACTGTTATGTATAACATTGTGTCTACCCCCTGCTGGTTAAATGTTAGTTATAACACTGGGTATAACCCACTGCTGGTTAACTGTTAGTTATAAAACAGTGTCTACCCCCAGCTGGTTAACTGTTAGTTATAACACTGTGTCTACCCCCTGCTGAATTACTGCTAGTTATAACACAATGTGACTGCTGTCCTCGTTTTTACATGTTTACTTATTATGTCTTTTAGTTTTGTTCACAAATCCTTGTCATAATAATGGATTTATGTGTGACTGTTATGCAAGTAAAATATTTAGTTAGCTATAAAACTAAGTTTAATCTATCATGTTTAACTGTTTTTAATCAGGAATATGACAGTTCATATCCATTCGTTTGATGTTTTTGAGTTTTTCATTTCGACATTTCCTAAACGACTTTCCTTTTCAAATTTGATCCAGCCAACCTATATTTTTTCATTATTGGTCAGTTTTGTAGCTTTTGATATGTACAATAAGATCAAACAGAAGTAAATTGAGTTTAGAAAATATAAAACTAATATATTAGAATTTAAATATAACACTCAAGATCAAGGCAACAACAGTTTACCGATGTTCAAAACTCATGTATACTGCACTTGTTCTATTTGAGCAGTCGGAATGCATTGACTGTATATTTCTATGTCATATACAGTCACTGACCCGATATCACTTTTCCACATGAATATCTAAATAAAAAATGCCGAAATAATATTTAGTTATTCATACGACCTCTTCAACCTGTTCTCGTTTCCAATGCATACAACGATTCCGGGATTGACCCAACCTTGTTTTTTTTGCAATAATTAGAAAAACATATTTCATTTGTTAATATTTTTTGTTTGCAACCTATAAATCATTATATTTTATGCTTTTGGTTGATATTTAAGTCCATACTCAAACGATTTCGTTCACCATCGAGTGTGAGTTTCAACAGGTAAATAATATGTACATTTCATTGTGTTGTATATTTCTCCGCAAGCATGATGTGAGGCCTTTTTAAAGGGGATTTTTCTTAATATTTATATCAAATAAATAACAACGCATTAAACAACAATTGAAAATGTTGTTTTAGATTGCAGTATAAAGACAATAATAGTGCATTGACTTGACATATCCACGATATAAGGATGAGGCTTAGAAACGGGGAAATGCGAAGCTGTGTCAAGTCAATGCACTATTATTGTCTATATATGAATCCGATAACATTGATGATTGGGTTAGATTAACCACCAGAGACAAACAGTCTGTGTACATCGTCATTTGAACTCTAGTGAACATGTTTCTTATTGGTAACCGCTTTAGGTATATGCTTTTTCAACCTGTCTTAAAAAATCATACAGCCAAACTAATCAATATAAGATCAAGGGATGATCGTTAATGAGAATACAGTGAAAGTACTTTTATTCGTGGGGTATCATTTTTCGCGGATTTCATGAATGACTTTATCCACGAATTTAAGTGTCCAACGAAATAAAACAACCATTGTCCAAATGAAGACATGGAAAGAATGTACGATAGAAGAACACCGACCCCAAGAAAAACCGGTGGAGATCTCGTGTGTCCAGGAAGGTTAAGATATCCTGCTCCACATGGGGCTCTGTTTACAACATGCATACATTCTAACAGACACAATATAGATCTAGTTCAATTAGCGGTACTTTACCCTCGCCTCTGATTGGACAATTACAGATAAGTTGATTGTCCTCTTCAGATTTTTAACATGGAGGATAGGTGATGATTTAACTTCGATTATCGATATTTAATGTTGTCAGCAGTTGTTTTATAACAAGGTAGTTTCATATATGTTCGTATAGTACAGTGATTTCTACTGGTTGAAACTATTCTTCCTTCTTATCGAATGAATAAATTATTGCTCTCTTGACAAGGTTGTCAACCTCAAGCAAACGGCACGAAGCTATAAACAATGCGTCGCAATTATGGATACACTTAAAAAAAACATGTTTCTGAATATTTGTGGTCACTTGATGTCAGATATAATACCATAATCTACATTCTAGAAAAACTTTGAAATGTTATCTTAGTTCACAATACAGTTCATTGACTAATTGAATTATTAGTGTTAACCGCCAATATCTGCATTGTTCTTTATTTCGTTGCGGCTAGTCACTATCATTGTACTGTTGATGAAGACAACAAACGTTTCATTATAAAATGTCTGACATCTTAGATAATTAAGATTGAAGTCTTACGAACCTTAAACAAAACTAACTTGGTACAGGCATTTTGTTATGTAAAAAAGGTGGGTAGAACCAGATTTCACAGTTAAGCTTCACCTGTCACTTGTATGACAGTCGCATCAAATTCCATTTATTGATAACGATGATTGAACAAATTGAACAAAATAAACAGATATATTAGGCAACAATATAAAAATAGGGATACAGCAGTCAACATATAATCTTAGTTACCAAAAAAAAAACCAAACAAATGTAACATGTGTAACGAAAAAGCAAAAAAATGCATATATCAAATTAAACAACCTCATTAATTGCTTTTTAAATTATTCGATAAATAAGTAAAATCCAATCACAAAGGATTGAAAGAGTTTAAGTACTGATACAAGATTATGACAAACAATTTTTTTTTTCTTTATACAAAATTTTCCGGAAAGAAATACAGTTTCTTGGTGAGACTAAATTGTGGCATCGGACATTGTTTGTGTACCTTTCCAGCTCCACCATCAATATTCATATCAGACAACTTGTTGGTCACTATGGTCAAGATACTCAGCAAATCTAATCTGAAATACAGAAAAGTAAAATATGTACTGCTGGCTGCTCTATGGTCGGGTTGTTGTCGCAGTAACATAATCAACATTTCCATTCTCAATTTTACACAATACAGAAGTAGCACAAGACAGGTTCTCAGGCGAATGTTCAATGTACTCCGCATATTTTATTTGTAAATGGTGTTTTACATTTATCAACATTTATAATTTGAATGAATTTTAAAAGAAAGCACATAATTAGTGAAAACTGTATGGGTATTTCCAAATTTTGTTTTCATCTTGTTGAGTTCTCACAGTCCGTGTCGTTAAATTTTTTGACATGATACTTCCATTTTGCCTTGCGACTAAGACTTGATTTCGCTTTTTCGATTCATCACTATTGAACTGCGGTAAACTTCTGTTACTTTTACCTAATATTTCATAGGACATTCAGGTATTGACGTATGCTGCTGTTAGTCTTCTTTGTGTTTTTCGTATTAACCTTCAATATGCCAGTTTGATTTCGATTTTCAATACTGCTTTGGTTTTTTTTTTGTTTCTTTATATAAGTATTGTTTCTCATGTGTTTCTCATAGAGACTTTTACAGACAAAACCCGCATCGGGTCACTAGAAAATATTTTTTGTCATATTGATCAACTATGTCTATTTGTGCTACTCACTCTATTTTGTCAATAAAACGGAAATGTACACAACATTTTTTTTCATACAAATAGTAGGTATGGCTAGATAAATTACTAGCCTTAATCCACTATCTCCTTCAAACAATCAATTACTGCCTGTACCAAGTTAAAATAATGACTGATGACAGTGGTCTTCAATTCGTTTCATTTGTTTGAATCAGGTATAACGTTCGATTTTTGTAAGGTTTTACGGTCACTCACCCTTTCAAATTTACCTTGGTAATCGATGTCTATGTTGATACTTTTTTTGCTTTGTTTTATGGACTATAAATAACTTGCAATACTACAATTACAGCAACTGTGATTGATTATGACGTATTTGTGCTTAAAGTAAACTAAAAAAGATACTGAACTAACTGCCCGTGTCTGTTGTGACGTTTTTGATTTTAACGAACGTAACCTTTGTATTACTGGTAAATTATTAAACCAGGGATATCGTTACCATAAATTACTTAAAACCTTAACTAAATTTTTCCATAGATAGAAAGATTTGGTTTTGAAGTTTGGTTGTACCTGTAGAAAACTTATTTCAAACGGGATAGCACATCCTCGTTTTTACGGAAATGTTGTTAACCGTGACCGGAAATTTAGAAATGATCCAAGTAAACTTGTCGCTCCTTTAAATAAACTTATTCTAAAAGGTTACCTATTCAACACTGTCATAAGATCATTGAATATTGTTTTTATTGGTATAAATATTGATTTTGTTATCAGTAGCTTAAAAGCTAAATATTACTAGTATGTTATATACATATACATATTCATGGATCTACAATCTGTCGATACCTGTAACTTGGCATTGCACAAGGTCATGTTTTTCTCTGGCTGTTTATGACGTCTTTACACTATATCCATTGGACGTTGGATGTGTACAGATTGATTGTTTAGTCTTAGATGCATGATTTTTTAATTAGTTGTTAGTGGCTTTGAACTAGCTGTCAGATAACTGCGAGTACTCTCAGATTTGTTCATTGTGTCTTTTTGTGTTGGGATGTATAAGTACTTTTCAACTGATTTTTATAGTTCGTTCTTATTTTGTACTGTTATACCACTGTTCCAGGTAAGGGGGGTTGGGATCCCAGTAACATGTTTAACCCCGCTACATTATTTATGTATGTGCCTGTCCCAAGTCAGGAGCCTGTAATTCAGTGGTTGTCGGTTGTTTATATGTTACATATTTGTTTTTCGTTCATTTTTTTTTTTTACATAAATAAGGCCGTTAGTTTTCTCGTTTGAATTGTTTTACATTGTCTTATCGGGGTCTTTTATAACTGACTGTGCGGTATGGGCTTTGCTCATTGTTAAAGGCCGTACGGTTACCTATAGTTGTTAATGTTTGTGTGATTTTAGTCTTTTGTGGATAGTTGTCTCATTGGCAATAATACCACATCTTCTTTTTTATATAATAGAAAAATTCAAAACTGAAAGCTCGAAACCCATCATATGAATAAACATGATAAATATATAACTACTGTCATACTCCTGATTTGGTACAGGCATTCTTTTCATATAAAGAAAATAGTGGATTGAATTTAGTTTATAGCTAAGTTAACCATTTTCTTGTCTGACTATCACTTACCTATCAGAATACGCCATCAACTCTTCTGTCAGAGTTCTAACATAAACGGTTCCTTGTTTACAGTCTCTGTATGATACATAGCCAGGTGTTGTCGCATATCCCAACAGGAAGTCGAATTCTCCTTGAAGACTATGTGGTTCTCCCAGTGGTGGATCTGGTTGAGGAGGTAGACATTGGATATCACCGTTGATGTCAGCTATGTCATGTGGTCCTCTCAGAGCTGTGTCTGGTGGGGGAGGTAGATACTGGATATCACTGTTGATGTCACCTAATTCACGTGGTTCTCCAAGAGGTGGATCTGACGGAGGAGGTATATACTGTATATCACTGTTGGTGTCACCTATGTCATGTTGCTCTTCTTCTGAAGTTTTTGAAACATCATCTTTTTTAAAAAAGGGGCAAAAGATAAGAGATGGACATTCAAACTGGTATTTCGAAAATTAACAGACAACGCTATTGCTAAACAAGAAAAAAATACCTATTGACAAAATTCACACCATAGAAGACTAAGGACTGTAATTGTTGAAGAATTACAATAGATAAAACCTTTTGGAAATGCTTGTCTTCAATATTTTCTATCTTCGTACCCTATTTTGTCTTTTAAACTTTTTATTTCGAGCGTCACTGATTTGTCATTTGTATACGAAGAGCCCATTTAGCTACCAAAAATTGCAATTCTGGTATCTATGAGTTTTATTATTAGGTTTCAAAACTTGTATCTGTTTTATTCAAGATTGTTTTATCTCATATACATTTATACATTTTGATATTCAGACTATTTAAGGTGTTTGCGTATATGGTAATCGAAAAAGTGTTTTACCTAATAGGTATAAAACGCTAGTGCATAGTCCCGTTGATTTCTATGTTAGATTCGTCATCAATGGTTACTTTGTCTTTAGTTTAAAAAAAAAAATGGCAGTTATTTCATGTCAAAACTATACCTTATCCTTACTTGTATTAAAAAAATCACCATACCTGTATCACCATATCTTTAATTGCATATCAAAGCGTTCTGGTTCTCGGAAGTTTGATAGTACAAAAACAGGAACTTCTGATCTGAACAACAGACCAAATGTGCCCTCCGATTAAAATTATTTTTTAATAGTACTTATAAAAAGAAGATGTTGTATGATTACCAAAATGAGAACTTTCCACAAATGACCAAATGACACAAAATTATAAAAAATAGTTGCAATGTGCTTAACTTATCAGATGGATTCTTATACAAACACATCCAACAAAAACATAGAGTGCACGTTCCCAGGTACTTGTACATTCCAACATAGAAATAACAGATCCGAGAGAACTCGCAGGTACTGACAGTTGATTCAAAGACAATAACAACTTATAAAAAAAAATCATGCATGTAAGACTAAATTATCTACCAGTTTACATCCAAGGTCCAATGGATTTATTGTAAAGACGCCAAAACAGTCAGAGAAAAACATGATCTTGTGCAATGCCGAAAA